>NW_021634141.1:0-57061 GCF_004799145.2 Neltuma alba | reverse complement strand
TTCTTATGGGGAGAAAGGAGATGACACTTTTGTACAGTACCGTTCTTTGTAAAAATAGGACTACTTTTCTGTTAAAAATACTCAAAATCCATGTAAGAAGAATCAGCTGGAGCATGTGGGCCGTTTTTATCTTTTGCTATATCCATCACCTTGTCTGCTGCTTCTGCTGATTCGTTGCTAGCATACTTGGTAAAATCTACAGGATCTGGTATATGAGGAGGCAGGGCACTTCTAACTAGAGCCCAGTTCACTCCCTCAAAAAATGGGTGCTGTTTTATTTCTGTGGCACCCCTTATATATGCAATGCGCTTTGGAGGTTCCTTCACTAGCAATCCTTTGATAAGGTCTTTTGCTGCAGCACTTACCTGGGGAGTGTCTGGGAACCTTAAGGGCTGTCCTACAACATTGAAAAGTGTAGCTCTATTTCCAGCGCCTTTGAAGGGCGTTGTCCCATGTAAAAGCTCATACAAGAAGATCCCAAAAGTCCACCAATCTACTGCACTGCCATGACCTTCTCCTCGGATGATTTCAGGTGCAAGGTATTCATGTGTCCCTACAAAGGACATTGACCTCACATCTGAAGGCTCTGCCATGAATTCAGGGAGGGCTCCTCCATTTATGAGGCCGAAATCTGACTTTGATTTTCGGTTTTTCTTTGATGGTAAAATGCGCGGGAAGAAAGTTGATGATTGCACACTACTCTGCACTGCTTGCTGGTCATCCAAAATGGCCCCAGACCCACCACTACTGCCATTGCTACCACTTACATGTGCAGATGAAGACTTGATGAGTGTAGGATTGACTGAGCAGCGAAGGGATAGGTCAAAATCTGAGAGCATTATATGGCCTTCATCTCTGACTAAAACATTCTCTGGCTTCAAGTCTCTGTACACTATGCCAAGCATATGCAGGTACTCAAGAGCTAACAATATCTCTGAAGCATAAAACCTAACATGAGAATGCAAACACAGAGTTCTTAGATTGCTTTTACAGTCTAATATCAGAAAGCAGAATCAAATTGCTGCCATAAATCATTTAAATTAAATAGAAATTTTGCTTTTGTGAAGATTAACAGAGATGGTCAACTTTGTTACAGTCATGAAGACGTGAGATTAACTAGTTGTGCCCAACGTATGAAAGTTACTTGTGATGTATTCTTATTCTCATATTTTTACAACACAAAATAGGAAAATAAAGGGAGAGGACAAAAGAGTACAAATATATATATTTTTTAAAAAAAAATGGTTGATTTACTGTGGTAAACGTGTACAAAGAAGGAGGCAGAAAAATGGAAAAGTTGAGGAAATCTTGGACACAAGTCCCCTTCGGAAGTTGAAAGAAAAATGCTGTGGAACCCTGGATAAGAGGATGAATATAAGAAAGAAATCAAATTCAAATCAACAGATTTCACCAACAATCTAAGATACCATGGAACTACTACTACTACTTCTTCTTGGCAACAGACACGTTATTTCACAATCAGAGTAACTAAGGAAATAATCTCTTCTATTGTTTTTTTCCCCATTTTCTTTTACGGTATATCAGATTCAATTGTGGACTGGTTATCAACCTATATTATCGTAATAGAGGCGCCCTTTTCAAGAAAAAAGCGAACAAGGTATAAAAGGAGATTCAAACATGTGAGAAGTTTTTGACTGCTAAGGTTTATATAGTTACGTGTCTTTTAATGATTGATCTGATCTGGTAATTTTTTCGCAGATCGAATTAACTTGAAAATCTTTGTTAAATATATGTTGATTAAGAAACCATGAAATTAGATTAGTCACTAACCGTGCTGCTTCTTCTGTGAAATGCTGGTTTGGCTGCTTCTGTCGAAGAGAGTGAAGGTTACCTCCACTGCAGAACTCCATGACCAAACAATAGAACTTATCAGTTTCAAAGTAAGAATACAGAGTGGGTAAGAAAGGGTGGTCAAGAAGTTGAAGAATCTCCCTCTCTGTCTGTGCTCTTAGTAGTTTGTTCCTACTTATAAGAGCTGCCTTGTTCATCACTTTCATGGCAAAGTAAGTCTTAGTTTTTCTGAGTTCTACAAGGTACACACTCCCAATATCCCCATAGCCAATTCGCTTGAGAAGCCGAAAATGGCTGAGATCAAGATGGGCTCCTCTAGAAACCATGTTAATGGCATCCCACCTTACATCACCACCAGTATGTGGCTTAATGGGCGCACTTGTGCTTTCTAAACTGTCACTACGAGAGCTGTTTCCACTGCCATGGCCATGGTTATTGGTTCTTGAGGGCGAAGGAAAGCCCCTGGTGATTCCTGTGGTTACTGTAGATGGGGTAGCTTGAGGATCAGGATTTGCAGACATCATCTTCTTGGTGGGTAGTTCTAATTTCTGGAATTCAGATGTCTTTTTTGCGGCCTGGTTTGGCTTTTTGAGATGCCTTGGGGAGCCACATGCTGTATCAATCTGATAACCCACTGGCAAATCGTCTTTCATCTTAGTACAAGGAAGAAATTGTATCAGAAAGAAAGTTTACAACTAGTTGTGGAAAACATGGGAAAATCTCAAAACAGAACCCCATATGAAAAGCCACAGCTTAATAGTTTAAAATAACTGTTCAGTCTCTTTCAATATCTATTAAAATAATCTTCTCAGGCAAAAATGTCTTAGGTACCAAAGTGAAGCCATATATAGATTGTGATTCTAATTTCAATGTAATTTTTTTTTGCCAACCTAATTTCTATGTAATAGCAGATACCATAAATTTACAAAAAAGTGTAACACACAAGAGTGAAGTATGTTAGAATTCACTCACTCTCTCCCCCCCCCCCAACTATATATTCTTTCAATCTCTCTCCAAAAATGGCTGTGAAAGTTATGCATTAAACAGTTCCTTGGTCAAAATGAAGCAAGCATCCATTAATTAATGAAATATTTTTGTTCTTGAGTAGGTGATGTTTGTGTTGAAATAAAGAGACATGGTAGCTGCCCTTACCTCAAATAAACCAGCCCTCAAGAAATTCTCTGCAGAAAAAGAAAAATGTACGTAAAAATATTGAAAATTCTTAACTAGGCATAATAAATAAGATATCTAAGTCCTTTGCACATCTTGAAATAATTCACTCCTGTTCAAATATTAAAAGAAAGGAAGAGGGTGGGTCCCACCTCTACAAATGTGGTCTTCTTGAGGTGGGGCCCTTGTATGGCATTTCAGAAGATTCAAATGAGCAAAGCAACTATAATTATTGTGAATGCGTGTATTGTATCCATGGACTAATGCACATGAATTTCTTGTCAGGATAGAAGATGTACGAAAGAATAAAAAAGAAAAAACACATTAAAAGGCAAAAAGAAAGTCCTTATTGTTGATCATGCACAGCACAAATCAAAATGTCAAGGACGGCAAGAACTGAAAATTCAATTCATGGCGAGCATGTAATAAAATCTGACGCAGGCAAATAGGAGTGCTATGGTCAATGTATATCAACACAAAGACATGTGAATTATTAATGACATATAGGAAATGGATATTTGGAAGTCAACCAAAAGTTGTTAATTGAAAGAAAAACTCCAAATGCATTACACTGATAGAATGCAAATCAGATCATTAAGATTTTTAGGAAAGGAAACTTTCAACTCAAAGTCTTAAGATACACAAATTTAAAAAAAAAAAAAAGGAAAAAAAGATATTGATGTAAGAAGGACAAGATAGAATCACCGGGTGAGAAACAGAATTTAGAGAAATTAGGACAGACCTGAACTCAAAATGACAGCAACCTGATCACTGCTCAGGCTTTGAATTACCAAGAGCCTTTTTGAATTGGAGAAAGAAAAATAAGTCAGAGAGAAGCGTTAATTGAAGCCAAAGATAAAGGTTAAAATGTGAAGAAGGCTATTGATTAATGGTTAGGGAGGAAATGACATATGAGGGTATGGAAAATGAGCAGGTTTCTTGATTGCATCATAAGAAACACGATTGAGAGTTCTTTTGAGGAATTTTTTGAAGCGAAAGGGAAGAATATGGAAGCAGAACCACAACTAGAAAAAACCATAACTTATTACAGAAATATCAAACAAAAAAATTGTTGGATCATCAACTTTTGTTTTGAGATCAACAGATAGTCTTTAACCAGAAACAAAAATAAGGAGAGATAGAGAGAAAAAATGGTCATTTCTGAGAAGACGAATGGATAAGCGTCTTATTCTCTGAAATAATGGCTTAATTCCTATTTTAACCACAAAAAAATGCTCTAACTTCCACGTAGCCAAATCTTTCACTCCCCCACGTTTCCATCTTTTTCCATCTTCGACTTCTTCTCCTATCTTGGCTTTGCAATGTCCATACTCTATATCTATATCCTGCTTGGTGGCTATTGTATGAAATGTATGAGATTGATATTATAAGTTACGATCTTTTCTGGATATGTTTTGCCGAGTAGGTTGGAGAGAATTTTCACTGGAAACAAAATATATGATAATCATCATAGGCACACTGGCAGAGGCATCAAAGCAAAATGCCAAAAATATTTTGAAAGGAAAAATCTTCAGAGACCCCATAAGGAACTTATTCGCATTTAGATCATCCGTGCCTATAGATTAATAAGTGCGTAGTGTTAGTGGATTTTTTTTTTAATAGAAACTGTATATCTATTAATCACAAAAGAAGAAAGTCAAGGTTACAAGCAGAAAAAGAAATTAAAAAAAAATCATCCCTTTTATCTTTTTGGATAAGTTAGGCTGATCCTTTTAAACTTAGATGAGCAAAACCTTTTTAAAAAAAAAATAGTAAGAATTTATATCAATATTTCCTTTCTTTATTGATATTTCAGTATCGTCCTTTTCATTATTTGCCTTTTCAACATTCATACAATTATATATTTCAAGAAAAAGTCACAGTGATGTGAGATTATATTAGAATATGTACGAATATACTTTTCTTTACAGCCATCGTCTCTCGTCGTTGTCTTTCCAGCAGTATCATAGACAATCTATCTGTTATTGCTAATGATCTAAATTACTTTGATTTTTTTTTTTTTTGGTTTTACATTACTAGGCGAGCGGACATCAGCCAGCATCTTGATTTCATTTTTCTTCATTACCTAAACTTCTATTCGAATTGGGTTCAGCATCGATCATGTCTGAAAATGAGAAACAACCTAATTGGTATGAGACTAATTATTAATTGCTTGGAAATTGAAATTTGATACAGCAAAATAACTTAAAGAATTGGGGTACAAACTATTATGTTTCTTGATTAAACATGGTGTACGAGACTAAATTTTGTTCCTCATTCCATGTGACACGATCTACCATACATTGTACACATCAGAAATGAGATACCAATTTCTTCAACCTAGTCCTAAATTCCAGTAATTCAAACGAAGAAACTTGTATGAACTCTGAGAGCTGGAAAACTCATCTATTTATGCGCTTGAAAGTATTCTTCACTAAGATAGGAGTGCTAGGTGGATTAACAGAATAACAGTCATGGTTCCACGGCATCAATATTCTTCTGCGTAGAAGAAGAATAATGAGACTCAAGCTCTTTAAGGCTAGCGGCAGCTTCTTCTCCAATTCTAGATAACATTCTGTCTGTCTTTTCCGCTAGTTGGTTAAATTCAACCACTCTTTGCTCAACATGGTCATTTAGAGAAGCAAATCCTGAAAAAATTGCCGTCTGCTTCAGCTCTGACACCAATTTAAGAAGGGAATCAGCTGCTTGGACCTGGGTCGTTGACCAATGCAAGAAGAGAAACACGGTGAGGGAAGAATCAGACCTTAAGTTAGAAAAGCTAGCACTAATACTGTCAAACTGCCAAACAAACTTAAACCATATGATCAAGATGTTACCACTAAGACTTCCGTTTCAGAAAGTACTGAATATAAATAAGACATACACACACGTATTGGATTGCTATCCATAGTTCGATTATGAATTTACAACACGGAACATAATGGCACTTGATTATAATATGTGAGATATATGCTTACAGTTTTAGGGTGCATACACTCCTTGGCACTTCTAATACAAAAGTAAGAAAATGATAGATGGTTTTTGCCCCCAACAATCGTTAGAACAATGATGCATATTGCTTGGAAAGGAAAGGCACTCCATGGTTGCACAGAAGAATAAAATAGTCAGAATTTCAATCCTACCATTCTGGCAGCACGCATTTCCATCATAAAAGCTTCCTGTGAATTTCTAACTGGTGGATCATTTACCTGCAGGAATGAAATATTGCATGAATTGACCACACAGATGAAATTTAGCGCAGAGGATACTAGGAAGTGATTGGGAGGGAAAAAACCAAGATTCCAAGACTGCAGCTCACGTCATTGGAAAATGACCAATCATTCAATCACACACGAATACATTCACAATTCCCAATAGTTACAAAAACTCCTTTTATGAGGTCAACATTAGTAAACCAAGAGGACCAGGAGTGTCAATATCAACAATTGTATCAAATGAATTCAAAGCCCTATCTATGGAGAACCTTGAGAAAGAAAAATATTCACAATCATAAATTTTCCAAAATGCAAGGGTGACTTAATAAGAGACAAAAGCTGTGAAAATGCAGAATGTAATCAAACATACCCTAGCAACATTAACAAGGTGGCTGAAATTATCCACAATATTGGCGATGTCACCTTCTACCCTTTGCACCAAAGTCTTTTGCTTCTGAGTAGCAGCTGCAGCCGCTGCAGCAGTCGGGCCCCTTCCTGCACCACCTCCAATCCCACCCCCCAATACTCCTCCACCCGCCGGTCCACCTTTGTTCATCCTTGCCCTTATCCACGTACCAGGGGAAAATTACTATATAGATTTACGCATAAAGAGCAAAGTGAGAACATTTCCCTACAAATTCGGAGCCAATAAATTCCCACATCCAAACAAAGAGAAAGCAAACATTTTTTGTAATTATTAGAGGCAAGCCCATAGAGACCCGCAATCAGGAAACCTAACCGAGCTGGACATTGATTCATAATATGTGAATTCTGCAGGTTTATCATCGAACAAGCGTTTTCTCAATTCAAATTTTCCAATATATTCGAGAGGGAATTTCAAACTAATACGCGAAAATGGAGATGAAATGTGAACTAAGAAGCAAAGTAATTCGATTCCCAGGTTGATGGTGAAGGATAAGAGAATGAACGACTAACCTGAATGTAAACGTAGATGTGTCGGAGTTCGGTGTGCTGTTCTTGTCGTAGTCGTAGGCTCGTGGCCTATGGGGTGGTATTATGGTTCCGGGACAGCGGAGGCCCCTTCGGAATTGAGCCAGTGACTCTGGGAAGCAAAACGGAGGAGACTAGTCCACAGTCGAGGCGAACGCCTTCTTGTCAGGTGCATAAAAAAAATAAAATAAAATAAAATAATTGGTTGTATAGTTTGATGAGTTTTTTAATCGTAATTTACAGAATATGAAATAAATGCATGAAAGGTTTTGTATCGGTTTACATAAAAATATGTTTGTAAGTAATTTCAACCGTAATAACAAATATGGCCTAAATTAGTTTAAATGTGTTAATGAAATTTACAAGTCCCTAGAAATAGTTTATAATTAACTTAGAGAAATACAAGTTGTCTCTTTGAAAATAGTAATCGGAATACTTTAGAATTTAAATGAATTCTAGAGATAGTACTTTTTTGATCCTCAATATAAACCCATTTAATAATTTGATTAGATTAAAAAATTAGGTAAGCTAGTTAATTATAAGAAAATGACACATTTTTCCTAAAACACCATAATCATTTTTTTAATATCTTATCTCCTTCTTCTACTTGATTATGATTGAAGGAGTATCCATATGGGTAATTTAGAGAAAATTGATAAATATGAGAATAAATCTTAATATTTAGGATCAAAACTAACTCAACAATTAAGTCCTATATTAAGAATCAGAAAAGTGTACAAGAATCAATAACCACAAATTTTGAATTTGATCACTTTGGTTCAAGCAAATATCAACTTAGGCATAGTGGCGGGAGTTATTCGTTTAATTGCATGTTGTGTAATTGAAGTTTGGAATGTTCATCATGTACGAATTGGAGACAGTTTCCTAATACACTTGCGATTGCAATAAACTTAAACAAAAGTGAAACATAAAACTTACGTAAGATTGGTAGTTATCTATCTAAAGTCTACGTTCAAATCCAGCTTTATGTGATTTCTTGTACTTTTAATTAGTAAATCCAAAAGTATTGTAACTTCCAGGGAAGAAACGCTTTGTGGGCTGGATTTCTTGTATTGATCCAGTTTAGCATATTGTAATCTCAAATACATATAACAAGCTAATGATTTGTAATAATATATGACATTTTGCTTTTGTAAAGGAAGAGGTTTTTTATTTGATCTTGTGGCTAACTTCAAACTATTTTATCTTTTTTTTACCCAAAAAAAAAATTTATTAGCGTATGTCTTCCTAGTTAAGAAAATATGTTAACAGCCTACTACAACACCATGTATAATTACAAAAGAGCATATGTAAAATTATATCTTATTACCTTCGATCCTAATTATAAGATATCATTTATAATTTACAAATGAGTTTATAATTAGGACCGAAAATAGTAGCTATTATAAAATATTAAAAATTATATGTACATAGCAAAACCCATCCATTTTCAGGACCTAATCCCTATTATCTCACCATTGTCCACATATTGTTGTGAACGCCATAGCAACTCTTTTAGGGGTGTTTGTATTTTTTAAGATAAATTTTGTGTCAATTTATATAAAAATATTTTTTTAATTGATTCTATACTTAGTAAGTATTGTTTTTTCCTAAAATATTCTTGTTAATTATTATTATATTGGCTAGAATTATTATTAATATAAGAACTACCTTAACAAAATAGATAAATATAAAAAATAAAATTAATTAAAATTTTGTATTTAAAATTAAAATAAATGTAAAGAGGGGCGCAGTATTTTTCAAGCACTTCCTAAAGCAAAGCAGACATCTTCATTTCCCTGCTTTGTAAACTCAGGAAGACGGATTTGCATTGGGTGCTCATCAAGCTGATGAGCACCCAGTGCTCATCAGGATCTGGACCGTCCAGATCCGATCTGGACGGTCCAGATTTTATTTTATTTTTATTTTTATTTTTTAAAAATAATTATTTTAATAGGTATAGAATAAAAAATAAAGATAATTTCTTAACTATCATACTTTTAAAAAATAATTTTTTTATTTTAAAATAATTATTTAAAAATATAAATATGGACCGTCCAGATCAATCTGGACGGTCCAGATTTCTCATCACTTGATGAGCACTGGGTGCTCATCAAGTGATGAGCACCGAATGCAGGCCCGAAGGGTCACCAGGTCCACCACCGGAACCGCCAGTGTTGCACCCAGCAGTGGAACCACTTTCCTACCTTCTGGGCTCATGGAGAGGCCAGGGAGAAGGCGGCTTCCCTACCATAAATTCATTCTCTTATGGCGAAGAACTTCAGTTTTCCCATTCTGGGAATAAGGTATCCTATACAAAAAATAACCGCTTATATGATTTTTTTTTCCTTGGATTTTTCATGGGTTTGGTTTTGAATCTGTGAAAACTCGGGGACGAAGATTACAATTTTGTTTTTGATTGAAGAATTGACTTGGGTTTTTCTTTGTTGTGTACGAGATGAGACAAGCCCGTCATTGGGTATACCCAGAAGACTTGGAAACTCAACTCTGGCGAGCCAATGCACGCCGAGAGTGGATACTGGCGTCCAAAGCCTGATGGTGCTATTGAAGTTGTGATTGCGCAAAGCACGGGCCTTGTTGAAGTTCAGGTACTGTGTCTTGTTATTGATGAGAGTGCTTTAACATCCATACAGAGATTTTTACCTTTTTACATTCGTCTGTTGCCGATAAACTGTTCGACAAATTGCCTGCTTTATTTCATACTTGTCTCTACTTTTAGTTTTAGTATTTAACTGGTGCGCGATGATGAATTTCTGTGTAGGCGTAGGCTGCCACGTCATCTGTGAGCAGAGCATTCACAGATGAGTGAAACAGAAATTAAAATGATTAATTAATTACATTAACGAGTTTGAACTTGAATGTTTTGAATCATTTTTGACTAATATTAATTAGTGGGTCTATACTGGCTGAACCAGCACAAGAATACTCATGGCACACTCGCCTCACGATACGCTGGGAGATTGCTCAAGTTAAATATTTGACAAATATTCGCGGTATAGAAGGGCTTTTGGTACCAGAAACAAAACAGAGAGAATGAAAACTAAGAAGCTCCATTTCATAAATATGGGAAGCTTTCTTTTCAAGAAAGCCACTTGATTCCATTTTTGGCTCTGCTGTAAATTGCTTTTTCTTTGCTTAGATCCTTTTTCCATGTATCAGACGCAGCCTAATGTTCGAATTAATTCCTACCTTGTCAAATAACCTAGGTATGATTTTCCCATATATCTACACTTCGGAAGTTCCATTACGCACTACCAGCATGCTCCTGGTTGCCGAAGGTGCTTTGCAATAATTATCTTGATACATTGCTTTCTACCTGCTGGCTGGTTTTCTACCGTTATATGCACATAAAAGCCTTAACTATTGCTTAATTATCCTAGAAATAAGATTTTTCTATTATCTTTTTTTTTTTTAGTTCTGTTGTATTTTTTTTGCTTCTTCTGATATGTCCCTCGCATGTGTCATCCAGAAAGGGACATATAATGCAAAGGACAAGGTGATAGAGCTTCAAAGTGAGACAGTGGGGAATGCTTCTGAGGTAATAAAATTGGACTCTCAAAAATACAACAATGCAAGTGATTCCTGTTCATTCATGCATAGTTTGCATCTCTTATATTTTGCAAGTTTTTTCCCTTGTGATAAAAAAGGTGACGGTTACAACTTAGATTTCATTGTAAATATAAACCAGTTACCGAAGTTTGGTACAACAAATATGTCAGAAAAGCATATAATAATTCTGTTTTTCTTGAGCGTGTCATAATTCTGTGTTGAACTTTACTATTTGAGCAGGAAGATACTATCCAACCATGCTGACGTTAACATATGGCTTTACCCACACACACACACATGCTCTCTTAGATTAGATTGACTATTAGATTGCCATCAGCCTTAGCTAGTTATAGTAGTGGGAACTTTAGGGCAGAAATATATCCCCTCCTCTCCCCCTTCACATGATGCAAATTATACCAAATCTTTTCTCATCCCGCACAGGTTATGGAGATAAGACGACTGTTCCAGCTGGTTGATGGCAATCTTTGTTATGAAGTTCAGATGGCTACCAATACAGTAGGTCTTCAACCACACTTAAAAGCAGCGTTGAAGAAGCTCTAGACTGAAGCTTTCTCATTCTATGGAAGGTGATATTGAAAAAGAATGCGAGTCTTGCATTGGAGAGTCCAATGGTTCTATATTTCTTTAGACAGCAGTTTAAGCCAGCTTAATCATGACATACTAGTCAGCATTTTTTACTCCTTTTGAACGTGCTTCATGAAGAAACCAAGTCCTTTACTGAGGAATATTTTATTGTCTTGTTCTTTTGCCATCTTCATGGTTTATATGTAGCTATACTCTCTTTTTTTTGGACAAATATTTGTAGCTATACTCTCATGTGCATTGAATGCCGCAATCTACGGAGTACCAACAAGATGCAAAACGGTCTCTCTCCTTTTATGATGTTTCTTCTATCCTGGATTGCTTTTTTTGGTCTTATTGACATCAAAATCCTTTTCCTAAAACTCAAATGAGGCCCTGCTTGATATCTTCTGAAATATGCTATGGATGTGCGAACTGAATTTGGGCCCATTGACGAATGGCTGGAGAATGATGGTTGTGACCATAATCGAAGCACGATGTAGCCAGAAGTGCCAATTGGAGACCCCAAGAAGATATCTTAAAGTGCTTTCCATCTGAGGGACATTCTTTGTCATTGGCATCATTTTCAGAGATAAAATTGGAATCCTGTTTCTCTTCGTGGACGCGTAGTCAACGCCACCTGTAGGCGCCTTATGCTTAATTTTGGACATCAATGTCCTTAATAGAACTACTGCTGAGAATCAAGGTTTATTTGTGGACAATAGATGTTAGATTATTCATTGGACCCCCAGGAATCCGAAATTAGCAGGTGAATGGCTTGCTAAAGAACGTCACAAAAGGGTGATGGGATCTTAATGGCCCTCCCCTTTTGCTGCTTTAAAATTTACATGTGAGTTAAATCGTGATTTTTGTTGTGAAACTTGTAAATATTTTAAAAATAAAAATACGACCGCGATTTGATCAAAACTTTTTAAGAGGCGCCTATCAATAACAAATCTAACTCCTAAGTGGTATGGTGCAGAATTGGGAAGGACAAAACACAACTTGAAATTTATTTAGTTACGCGTGATCAGGAAATGCAAAACCAACTTCTACTCTAATCTTATTTCCGAGAAAATCATAAACAAAAATACTCAGCACGTCATTTTATGTGAACTAAAGCCATCATCCAACATTTATATCAGCCTAGAAAAATAGATTTTGTAAATAGAGAATGTCACGTGTATCACTAAGACTCAGACAAGTGACGCACCACAAAACGTTACCTTCCCTACCCAAAAAACAAAAACAAAAACAAAAAGGACAATCAAAACTTATGTATGAAGTTAATCCCAGCCGCTAGCAGGAATATTCTCGACTCCGGAAACAGGTGCTTGTGGAGGTGGGACGGCTTCACCCCAGTTCCCTACTGCAATAAGAAATTGGTTCAGCAAATGCGAATTCATGACCCTTAAACAATAGAACACGCACATGTGCACCGTAATTTAATTTAAAACAGAAATTCTCTATCAGATGCATAGTATTAAACGAAAGTGAAGACAATGAGAGTCCACTGTGACTGTTATGGCCATATATCAATAAACTAACACATTTGCAGGGCCAACTATCATGGAAGGGGGTAAAGATAGATTTAATCTAAAATAATCATAGTAAGCACAAATTAAATTTAACATAACATGAGTAAGGAGCCAACTTTAATCAACTATATAGATTTACCTGCAGCTTCTGAGGTCCAGCTGACACCAGGAACTGCTGGAATAGGTTGTGCTACTGGTTCAGTCCATGATTGATCAGCTGCAACAGGCCACTGGCCATCAGCAATGGCACCAATACTAGCACCAAAATCTGCAGCGGCATAATTTTGGACAGCAAGCGCCTCCTCTTCCTCTAGTTGCTTGGCTTCCTCAGGCTCCCTATAGAAGAATAAATCCACCTGCATAATAGAAAATTTGAGACCACCAAGAATTTGAAAGAAACTTGCAAACAGAGCTGCATCCCTTCTAAATAGGTCCTAATAAAAGCGGCAAATACTCTACCATCACATCCCACTTAAGCCCTGGACGAATAGTACCACGCATCTGCAGCACCATCCTTGCTAAAAGCCAAAAGAGACAACCAATGCTATGTTTCCCCTTGTTATTGGCAGGAATCCCAATGTCAACATATCGCATAGGGGAATCAGTGTCACAAAAGGCAATGGTTGGAATATTTCCAAGAGCAGCTTCCTTGATGGGCTGCACATAAACCAGTACCAAAAGAAAAATGTGAGCATAATAAGAAGATCAACTCCGATTAGAAGTTTAACCTATTCACGAAAATATGACATCTCAACAATTCACATAGAGAATTAATGACCTGATGGTCCGTTCTTGGATCAGTTAGAATTAGAAGGCGAGGCTCACTGTAAGAGGTTTGGAGCTGATTTGTGAATGTACCAGGAGTGTGTCTCCCGGCAAGTGCATGGGCCCCAGTGTATTGAGCAAACTTGAGAACGGCTCTCTGACCATAAGGCCTAGCAGACTGAACAATGATATCTTGAGGGTTCTCAGTGGCAACAATAACCCTGGCAGCAAGCTGAAGCTTCTCCCATGTTTTTCCAAGATTAATGATGTAGATCCCTG
Source organism: Neltuma alba (assembly GCF_004799145.2). Classification (NCBI taxonomy): domain Eukaryota; kingdom Viridiplantae; phylum Streptophyta; class Magnoliopsida; order Fabales; family Fabaceae; genus Neltuma; species Neltuma alba. Next base: position 43,179 of record NW_021634141.1, on the reverse strand, counting down.
ATTATCAAAATAACCAAAATCAACAAAGTAACAGACAAAAGCATGCAACCTGCCACAGACTATTACATCATATCATAATACTACATTAAAATTGAAATTCTTGAGATGAAATAAATTTGAACTTCAAAATCATGAAACATTGAAATTCAAGTAAACTATCACACTACTACCTCATTAAGTTGTTCCCACTCCCCAGGTCCTTGCCAATCCATTAATTCACATTTCCCGAAAAAAATAGTATTTATCTTTAAATACCTATAGAAGAGTTCTTATGGTTAACTGAATATTAAGAATAACGAAAACATGTTTTGATTATCCAGAGGTACAGAACCTTGGTTTTTCAATAAATTTATAGAGGCATATGGCCTGCTTAAGAACCCTCTTACTCACTATTTCTTTCTTTCTTTCTGCACCAATGAGAACGTAATTCCCAGAGTACAATGAGGAAAAAAAACGACAAAAAAATTGTTCAGGCAGTGAAGAGACTAGGCAAAATATTTTCGGAGCACCCCACCGCAAAAATATTTTAATCCTACCAAAAGGTGAAAAGAAGCTCAAATATTGACGGCGACACTGAGACATTAAATATATAAAATTCAAATGCAACATAGGTGTCACGAGAGTAAATACATAACAGAACCCACTTGGAACCCGATTGCAAACTATCGATGCATGGATACAAGGAAATTTTATGAATTCATCAACACATGTGGCACTCTGAAACATATACGCTCGAATATCAATAATGAAATTTCAGTAAAAAAAATATCTTTAATTAAAATGCTCCATCTCATAAACTGATGTATTGAGATATCTGGGAGTTCAACACTAACCGTCGTTGCGGCGCTTGAACACATATCGTTCCATTTGGAAGTTGCAGTTCTTGGTACCGAGGTGGACCTCGGCGGCCAACATCATCTGGATATCAGCTTCCTTCTGGGAGAGCTGACGCGGAGGAGCAGCGGCGGCATTTGTGGTGGTAGCCATGGTTGCGAGCAGGAGAACTACCGTGGAGCTCTCTTGTGTTTGAGATGCACAACTCTCAAGTTGAAGGTGCAGCACAAAACTAGAAGGCCGTAATGCCGAGGGCTTTAGAGCTTCTCCACGTTCTGCAGATAGAACGTACGAAACCCTAGTTTAGTAAATGACGAATATACCCATCTCACCATGTAGATTTTTTCCCGTTTTGGGCTCAGGTGTTTTCGGGTCCAAAATTGGGCTGGCAATTTTTTAAACAGATTAAGAGAGTGTTTGGAGAATAATTTTTAGAAAATAGATTTTGTGAAAAAATAACTTTAATAAATAAAAGTGTTTGAATGATTATTATCAGAATTATTTTATATATATAAATTACTAAAAATTATAGAAGTTAATATGATGATTACATAAAAAATACATTTTATAATATGTTAATTTGAAAGAATAAAATTGTTAATAATATATTTTTTACCCACATAATTAATAATATATAAGATAATATAATTAATAAATAATTGAGATGTATATATATTTATAAAATATAAGATTAAATATATTTATATAAAAATGATTTTTTTTGCTAACAAAAAAATATTAATTTGCTTGAAAGATTTTAAACATGAAACAAGGAATGAATAGTTGAATGGTGTAAAAATCATATACCGTTAGAATGGATTCTGACAGGCACAATCTTACTCTCCAATTTAAGCCAGAAACTAATGGATTTACTTTCTCTAAAACTATAGTGTAGCCTGAAACCATAGTTTGTTGATTTTTCCCCTGTTTAGCAAATTTTTGCCCCAAACTGCAGTTTGGATCCAAAAACCATGATTTGTGTAATTTGCCAAACAGGTCCTAAAACTAATGAAAGATGTACACAAAATTGTTAGCTTTCATTTTTATGAGAAACGAAATTATTCTAATAATTAAACTAAAACATTTATGTGATTCAAGACAAGAAATTATTGTTTAAGGGGAATTCCAATGTAAAAACAAAGAGATGGCATGATAAAATGGACTGAAAAATACGAAAGTTATAAGCTATGAAAGCGATGGGCAACAATGTGAATAACAAATATTAGTTTTCGCAAATTTCAATTTGTAATTGAGAATGCATAATCAATTTTAAAAAGAGTTGAAGTGAAAATTTGTCTAGAAAGTTTTCACTCAAGAGTATTGTGCCTCCGAAAGCTTTTGTGAATGCTAGTCTGTTCTGAAAGTTTTAAAATCATGACAATGTTATCCCATTCCCATACCACTAAAAGCGTTAATGATTAATGCTAATTTTTTAATGATAGGAGATGAATATTGTTACAATTCTAAATTTTCATGAATAAATTTGCATTTCAAAAAAATCTTTAGATGCTCAGCTCATAAGTAAAAACTTTCAAATAAGTATACCTTAATCATTCTAAAAGGGCCTAATGTGGTTTCATATCCTTACATGAGAAAGAGATTGATTTGGATAGAGCAAACGAACATGAAATAAAGTGACCACATTTGTTATATTGCTCCAACTAGCTACTTCGTACTTATTAATTTTGATCTTTAATATAAAAATTAGTTCAACATTTTAATTTTGATTTAAATATAAAACCTAATTCACTTTATCTCTTATATTTATTTATTTATTTTAAAGTAATCTTATAGCAGTTGCACATGTTAAAGATTTCATTAAATGGTAGTTTATAACCAAAACATATGATTAGTAGTAATATTCTAAGAAAGACAACACCTATTTATTACAATATCTAACTTAACAGATTTTCTCAATCTATTCAAATTAATCAATTAATTCTAATATTAAGGACTAAATGTACTAATTATTTGGAATTGCAATCTCAATACTAGTACCATGTGATTAGGCTCCTCTATGCCAATTCCTCAGAGCCGATTCATCCACTACTCACACCTGTATTATCAAATACTTTAAAAACAATCCCATCAACAATACTCATTAAAAATAACAGAATCAACTCAATAGACTGAATAGCACATTGACTATAGACAAGCAAAAGAAATAAGCTTATAACATGAGAAGTCATCGACTCTTCTAGCCAAAAAATAGAGGCTATGATGCAAAAATCACTATCAAAACTACGAGATATCTATGCTAAAAAAGGGCATATTCGTTAGTTTTTCTACACATATAAAATGAAGTTAAATTTGCCACTCCCTTCAAAAGAAAATGCTTGAATTTTCCTTAACCCTGTGTCCATGTCCCAAATCAGAGATGTCTGATTATTGCAGTGCCTTATATATTTCTACCTCCTTTTCTTAATATAAGAATTAGTTAACTATTTTGAATAGATTAAAAAAATTATCAAGTTAATTATTTGTAATAAATAGATATTATCTTACTAATGATGTATAACTAGAACTACCATATAATAAAATATTTAACATGTGCGACTATTACAAGAAGTATTTTGAAAAAAATAAATAAATATAAGAGATAAAGTAAATTAGAGTCTTATATATAAAATCAAATTAAATATCAAATTAGTTTTTATAGTAAAAAAATGGAGATAGTATTATACAAAGCTTCCATCCATATCTTGAAAGTCCAATCCACTCTAGGAGCTAATCTCATGCACACTCTTTTTTTTTTTTGAAATAATCTCATGCACTCTCTTATTAGTAAGAAATCCCCGTAAGAAGTTCTCCATTTTCGTTTCAATGACATGACAACATTTGAGAAGGTAACTATTACTGCCTCAATCATAATATAAAAACTAGTTAGTTAATTTGAGTAAATTAAGAAAATTAGTTACGTTAGTTATTTGTAACAAATAAGTGTTATCTTTCCTAAATATCCCTACTAATCAAGTTCATTGGTTAGGACTACTATTATTAGAAAGACTATATTAAAAAATGAATAATATGAGAGATAAAGTATATTAAGATTTTATATTTTGGAACCAAAATAAAGTTAAATGAGATCTTATATTAAGGACTGGAGGTAGTATAATGGTTTTAACCTTCACAAAATTTGTTTCATCTGGGTTAAATATTATTACTAACCAATAAAACTAATGTATACCTAATATATTTGGAAAAATAAATAATGGATCAACTTAGCTATTTATTAGAAAATATAAAACACACATATATATCGCCACGTACCCTACAGGGAGACTTTACAGCAGTAGGGTTAAAGATAAAATTACAGTTTCTAGCAGTGAGTATTCGATTTTTCAGTATAACCGAATAACTGAATAGAATAAGTTTTAAATACCAAACTAAAACTGATTAATTAAATAATCAAAACCAAATTAACTAAAATATTTAAGTTCGGTTAGCCGATTAATCGAAATATAAAATGTAAAAAATAATTTTAAATTAAAAATAATAATGAGACACGATTACAACTATTAATTAATAAATATTTTACCATTTAATATAATTATTATAATAATATTTATTAATATAACTATATTTAAAGAGTTCACTGTACCCACAATATATATTTTATTAAAAATAATTTATTAAATATAAATGTTAATATGTTTTTTTAGTTTTTTAGTTATAACCAAATTTTTGTTTATATAACATAAACTGAAATAACTAAATCCAAATAATCAAAATTAAATTTGATTTGATTCGGTTTTTGGCTACGCTTGCTCATCCTGCCAGTTTCCCTTTGCTTTTAACCTTGGGAAAATGATATACGATGAATAATATCTACTTCAGATTTCCTGTAATACTTTCCTACCCAGCCAGCAACCACGGTTGAGTGTCGTTCGGCTACTTTGTCGTTCTCCATCTCTCCCTCCGACGGACACTCCGCTCCATTCCGTCGTTGTTCATCGGTCTCCTCCACAGCTTCCGCGCATATCTTTTTACCCAGTTCAATGCCTGCTGCTTTGATTTTGGGCCTATTTTGAGTTGAAGGTAAATGATTGTGTGAAAATCTTCATGCTTTTCTGTTTAATAGTTGTCGCTTTGGGGAATTACTATCATTCTATCCTATGCGGTGTTGGTTTAGATAGAAAGAATTAGACTTCATGAGTTGAATATGGCATCAATGAGCTTTATTCCCGCACTCTGTCGGACTCTGTCCACCGTTGTCAGCCCTGCGTGGTTGTTCAAGTAGTGAAGAAGGTTTGAACCCTAGGGCTTTGTTTACTCCCAAAATTTGGTGAGATTGACTTGTTGTTTACTCCCAAAATCCGGTGAGATTGATTTGTTCAACCTGGTTATGAAATTGTTTCCTGCGTCATCTGTTAACTCCGTGGTTGTTCTTGCTTTGTTTTAAATTTTTCAGCTTAAGTTGGCTCTGAATCTAGTCGTGTAACCGTTTGGAAATGTATTGAAATGGGTTGTGAGTACTTGTGCTAAATTATTTTGGTATATGTAGTTGAGAGTAAAAGTCAGCAAATAACGGATGTGGCTCCAAAATAATCAACTTTAGAGGTCATCTAACATTGAAAAGTTTTAACTTGTAAGGAAACTGAAATTGGGATAATTAGTTCAGTATATGACATGCTAATGTAATTAAAAAGAAGAACATTTGAAGATGTTGAATACAGGAGTGGAGGAGAGTATTGAGAGGTAGTAGGTGGTGAAAGGAGTTTGAAGACTGTAAGAGTGATTAAAGACTGCAGTGATAAGCATAGAAGGAAGGGATGGTTTTCTAAATTAAATTAGAGAGTTTTATTCCTAAACAAATATAATGTGAGGCTTGAGAGCTTAAACTAGAGCAGCATATGGTAAGAAACCAGGACCTGTTTTTCTTTTACATCTTAGGAAAGGAATTTTTTTTCTCAAGTTAACATCGTCATATGTTTATACATTCAAACACGTATGTATAGTTGCCACTGATTATATATTAAATGATTCAAACTGCAATTTCATCATTAATGAGTTTGATCAATCTTGTATTCACCAAAAAAAATCTTGGAAATAATCAATTAGTGTGAGACTTTTGGGACATCAAATAATAATATGACTATTTGGAAGAAAACAATGACTAAGATATTCTTCATATAGGGATTGAGAATTAAGGTTATATTTTATGTATTTTTACCTGTATTAGTTGAGCTATGAACCCATTTGGCAAGGTCGCTTGTGAGGCAGATGTGAACTAAGACTGTTGATTTACAATGTTTCCTTTGTTGTTGGGTTTTGAAAGATTAATATTTGTCAATGTATGATTATCTGAGTTATTTTATGCTATTGATTTTCTTGAATCATGATGATTTACTCCCTCCGGTCCTAAATATAAAACCCATTTTGTAGTGTAAATTACACTACAAAATGGGTCTGATATTTAGGACCGGAGGAGTATTAGTTTTGTTTATGTAAATAGTGCCAATGAAAGGCATAGTTTCTCAATTAGTCTCTTATTGAAGGGTATTTTCTTAATACAATATCTAATTCTCTCTGTTCATTCTTGCTTGATGTAGCAGCTTGAGGTGGGATTTTTCTTTTCAAGGCTGTTGGAAGCCATATTCTTGTTCTTCTACGATAAGAACCGAGACGATATAATTCATAAAGAAAGTAATGCCTGTGTTGTTCTCTGCACGGTTGGTTCTGCTAGCTGGAGAGACATTGCCCTTGCGAAGGTTCCTGCCCAATTCTGGTACTTCTTGTTTGCATAGCTGTGTCCGTTCTCTAAGTCAGCTAGAGCCCCAGCATGCTCCCCTTACTCCCTTAAGCATCGATTTGAATAATGAAAATGAAACTAGGAAGAATAACAAAGTCAATAAACTGAAGCAATTGGGTACCTCCTCTTTAGCCTCAAAGGGCAGAGCGAAGACCATTGGTATCAATAAAATTAAAGCAGTTGGAGCCACAAAGAAGCAGCAGATAGAATCTGCTCCATTTGCCGCTAAGTCTTTTTCTGAACTTGGCCTCCCTCATTTGCTGCTCGAGAGATTGGAAAATGAAGGTTTTAAGAGTCCAACTGAAGTGCAGTCTGCAGCAATTCCTACAATCTTGAATAATCATGACGTCATAATTCAATCTTACACAGGATCAGGGAAAACATTGGCTTATCTTCTTCCCATACTATCTAACGTTGGCCCTTTGAGGAACAAAACTTCTGAAGGTAACAGTGATGGTGAACGTGGGAAGAAAATGGGAATAGAGGCTGTGGTTGTTGCTCCCTCTAGGGAGCTGGGTATGCAGATAGTGAGGGAGTTTGAGAAGATACTTGGACTTGCTAACAAAAGGTGGTTCAACAGCTTGTGGGAGGTGCGAACAGATCCAGGCAGGAAGAAGCTCTCAAGAAAAATAAACCTGCCATTGTTGTTGGCACACCCGGTAGAATAGCAGAGCTCAGTGCAGCTGGGAAACTTCACACCCACGGCTGTCGTTATCTGGTCCTAGATGAAGTTGATGAACTCCTGTCATTTAACTTTCGGGAGGACATGCACCGGATACTAGAACATGTGGGGAGAAGATCAGGAGCCGAACCACGAGCACAAAATAGTACGGTTCCTAGACGTGCTGAGCGTCAAACAGTTATGGTGTCTGCAACTGTTCCATTTTCTGTTGTCAGGGCAGCCCGGAGCTGGGCGCATGATGCCCTTCTTGTCCAAGCCAATAAAGTCGGCCTGCTTGAAACCATTTCTGCTTCCAAACCTGTCAATTTATCAGGATCTGCGCCTGCCTCAAATTCTAACTCTACTACCCTTACGCAGGCAGCAGAGAGTCTACCTCCTGCATTAAAACATTACTATTGTGTCACGAAGTTACAGCATAAAGTTGATACTTTGAGAAGGTGTATTCATGCACTGGACGCCAAATTTGTTATAGCTTTCATGAACCATATTAAGCAACTTAAGGATGTTGTCTTCAAGCTAGAGGCACGTGGGATGAAAGCTGCAGAGTTACACGGGGATCTTGGGAAACTTGCTAGGTCAACAACTCTGAAAAAGTTCAAGAATGGTGAGGTGAGAGTGCTGGTGACCAATGAATTATCGGCACGGGGATTGGATATAGCGGAATGTGACCTTGTGGTTAATTTGGACTTACCCACAGACTCAATTCACTATGCACACCGAGCTGGCAGGACCGGGCGGCTTGGGAGGTCTGGTACTGTGCTTTCAATATGTGAAGAGCCAGAAGTGTTTGTTGTGAGGAAACTGCAAAAGCAGCTTGGGGTTCCAATAGCGTGCTGTGATTTTGTGGAGGGAAAGCTACTTGTTAAAGAAGAGGAGAAAATGTCAAATACTGTGAGATAAGGCATTTTATTTTTGTGACTTTTTTGGTTCACAATATATTTTCAATGACTTCTTCATTCTGTATCATCAGGTTTCTTTCTTTTGATAGCATTAGCAGCTGGCACCGGGGCGTGGGTGACAATCAGTTGAAATATTATACCACCTCCCATCCTAATTATAAAACCCTATTGGTTGTCTCTAAATAACGTCTTATAAATAGGACTGCAGGTAGTATTTTATAATTTACTTATTAAGAATTCGGTAAAATTTAATAGTAATAAATAAGAGTGAATATTAGATGTCTATATTAGTAGATTGACCATATCTGGGATGGCAAAAAAAAAAAAAAAAAAGATTGACCATATCTAGATTTGCAGATACGAGCCCAATCTAATGCAAACCGGGAAAAAAGTAAGCTGGTGGAAGGCCTGTCAGCCAGACCAATAAAACCTGAGTCTCTGATTAATTTTTCTTATTAGCTTACATATTCATTAAATTTTTTTATAAATAATTTGAACTTTCGTTTAAAACAGGCTTTAAGGAAGATCTTGATATTTTTTGAGCTACAAGGCCCGACAAATCCATGACTAGTTTGAACCATATTTGGGTCTCATAGTTAGATACTTTTCCGGTCTTAAATATAAAACCCTTATACCAGTAAGGGTCTTATATTTAGGATTGGAAGAGTATTTGTTAAGATGGCTAAGGTATATATTTGGTCCTTTAATCTTATGTAAGATTTCAGTTTGATCTCTTAACGTTAAAAAGTATATTTTTAACCCTTTAACTCTAAAATTATTAATCTTAAATAATGATTTTTTGTAATAATTACTGTGATTGTTTTGAATATTAAACTTAATATATTAGCAATTAATAATGTTTTATCAACATTCAAAAATTCAATATTATCATTTTTTGTTAACAGTTTTAGGGTTAGAAAACTAAAAATTTATTTTTTAAAGTTAAAAGGACTGAAGGACTAACAATATACTTTATCCTCTTAACATTATGCATATTTAGGTTTGAGAAATAAGAAATATTGCATGGATCAATGTGGGCCTAAGAGATTGGTGGCCGAATGGGCCTAAAAGCAATGCGGAGGGATTCATCATATTCTGATCCCCATTCTCACGATATTATAATATTTTATTATCAGAGTAGAAGCAAATAAAAAAGATTAAATACTCTTTGTAACAAAATATTTCTAAATTGTGATTTTGTACCGAAACAAAATTTTTTTTTGTTGAAAAATTTACTATCTTTTAGATTTACATATAATTAATTCATTAATCTTCAAATTTTACCTTTATTATATACAGGATTTTAATTTTAATTTTAATTCTCTTTTGTGCTTTGGAGTATCATACAATTTACTTGCTTTTTTTGACCACACAACACACTCAAAGCTGTTGAGTGGAAACAAACATTGCAAAACATGGAAGCAACTTCCCTTACACAACGTGCGAGACACATTTGACCAAACGCTGTTGCCAATTATTCATTAAATTATAAATTCAAAATAAAGTGAGAAAAAAGAAATCTAAGAATATTCCTATTTTGCCCGAATCTAATGCATGTTGTTAAAATTGAAATCAGAACTCGAAAGTCGTAAATTAGATTCCTATCAATCATCAAGTCATGTACAGCTAGCTAGAAAGACAATTATTAATATATATATATAATTCAATTATTTATTTTTTTCCATGATTATTCCACTAGGTTAGAAAACAGTTGAATTATATAATATCTAATTTTTCAGTTCAAGGCATTTCTTTCTTTCTTTCTTCATTTTCTTGGTTTCATGAGTGAAATAAAATTATGATCCTATCTTTAAGATCGGTATATTAAATCAAACAAAATATAAGTGCTCAAGCATATCATTAATAATCACTCCACGCAATACTTAAAACATATATTGGAAAAAAATCTTTATAAACTTTATACTAACCTTTTTTTTTTTTTGGGACGGAAACTTTATGCTAACTTAAGAGCATAATGTTGCCCACTCGTGAGTAAAAAGCATTAAAAATTCAATTTCAATGTCAATTAGACATGATAATGAATAACAATTAAATCTCACTCCTCCAATCCTAAATATAAGACTCCTTTTATAGTGTAATTTACACTATAAAAGGAGTCTCATATTTAAGACCGAAGTAGTATCTTATACCCTCTCCCATCTTAAATATAAGTATTAATGAGAAAATTTATTTTGATCATAAATATAAGATATCAATCTACTATGTGTCTCAATTGCAGATGATTAAAAATGATGTTTTAGAGAAATCAAAACGACTCTTAATAAATAATAAATTTAACTAATTTTTTTATCTTTGCAATACCTAACTCCTATATTAACTTACATATGGATAATCTAAATATCCAAATCATGATATATTTCCATGTTTATAAATAAATATTTGGTGCAAACAATTTTCTTCATTTATAATCCAATTAATTCAAATGAAATAAGCAAATAACAAAATTAAAATCCACCTGCCATTGAATAAAAAGAGGATATATATATATATATAAAATTAAGTTTCTTAAGAATGAAGCGAATCTGATGGACTTTAGAAGTTTCTTTATATTCGTATGATCATCCCTTTGAAGCATTCAACACAAAAGAATGTTTCTGAGAAGTCCCTTGCTTGCACGCCACAAACAACATATTTGTATATAATGTCTATATATATTTATTTATTTATTATTTGTACACAAGCAATAATATTGGCACATTAAAATAAAATATTAAGGTCAAAAGAATAAAAAATAATGATTATCATCATCATGGCTTCACACTCCCATGTGCTTTTCCCTGTGTCTTCAACCCCAACAATGTGCCTCACGCACTTATCTCTCTATTTTAAAATAGATTGAAATTTTTTTAACCGGAAATTAATTAATGAATATTTTTTGTCTTATCATTAATTCATCCCACACATTAGAATTCAAGATCTCCTATGCTTGGATCTCACCGCCCCCAACCCTTTCTGAAATTCAACAAAATATTTACAACATTTTTTAATTAAAAAAATGCACCCTTTATGTGAATAATTCATATTATTAATTTATTTTAGCCATTTAAATCAAAATTAATACTAACTCTGATCCTAATTATAAAATCTCGTTTGTAATCAATCCTAATTATAAGGCCTTGTAATCAAGACCTCGTTTGTAGATTACAAACAATATTTTATAATTAGGGTCGGAGGTAGTACGACCATAAAGAAAATAAGAATAAAACCTTCATATTTCCTAATATTAAAGAATCAAGCATCCAATTCAAACTTATAAACCTTATTTAAGAAGAACAACTATCTAGTCGCTTAAGCCAAATACTGCTAAGATTATTATAAAATGATCATTTTGATACCGTTGAAGCCAAAATATATTAATTAGAGTGAAAAATTAATTCATTCCACTTAATTTTTGTGTGAAAAAAATAATTAATTTGACATTTGCTATAACATCACATTTTTGCTGTCAACACATTTATTTAGCTCTCCTTACAAATGTGCAGTGTATATATACATTTTAAGAAACGCAGGCACCAACTTGCTTAAAAACCAATGCAGCCAAAAGGAGACAGACACTTTTCTATGGATATTATATAAAATTTGAAAAATAAATCATAAAGAGACTCATATATATATATATATAGGGTTTTGTAAATTTTATATATAATCATATATTAACCTAAACTCAATAAATTAAAAACGTTTGAGAGGGGTTGAAGAGTGACGACGACTTTGGATACGTTCGGATCCATGTTGAAAAATGGCTACTTTTTTTTCCGGTAATTTTAGAAGAAAAACTAATTTCAATTATTTTAATCATCAAGACTAACCCGATCTCAATACATATACATATGCCGCCTATATACAGACATTTTGTAGAAGAACATGCTTGGGATAGAATTTAAAAACACGTATTCACCAAAAAAAAAAAAAAAAGAATTTAAAAACACGTATAAATACATTTCACGTAAGTCGAGACAAAACTCTTCTTACACTCATCTTGTATTATGTAAATCATGATTAAAAAGCTATTTATAAGCTATTCCAAACAAGCTTATAATCTTTAATATAAGTCATTTCTCATCTTTTAATACAGCACTTAATGAGTTATATTATACATATATATATATATATATATATATATCCTCTCTTAACCACAATCTAATATAACCTAAAAATACTTTTTAGGTTCTATTTATAAGTCATATCATTAAATAGTTATGGATGCATTATTGTATCATTTACTTATTATTGCATATATTATTATTTTGTTAGAATATTAAATAGAGGTTAAGTTGAAAAAAAAAATTAAATTTAAGCCACAAGTTAATAAGGATTAAGGTCTTTTATTGATTTTGGTGGGACATACTAAAAATAACTTACTGAAAAATACTGTCAGAGGTGAAAATGAAAAATAATGCAGTTTAAATTAATATAAATTAATTTTTGATGAAGTAGTTAAAAGGGAAAAAGACACTAAAATACCCTAAAAAATACTAAATGACAAATGAGAGTATCTGAATTTTAAAATCCCAATTCAGACCCTAAGTATTTTTTTGGAATTTTTAAATCTTGAAAATTACATAAATGTCCTTACTATTTTTTTTGGCCTTTTTTTTAAATACTGTCACCTTTGCAATTCTAGCCACTGGAGCTCTCACACCGGCGACCAACCACCGAAGCTTTGTCGACCGATCATCAAAACTTCGATGACCTGTCGTTGGAGCTCTAGTGATTACTGTTTCTTATGTATTGACTATTCTTTTTTAGTTATTGACTGCATTTATTTTTAAACTCTGATAACATGTGACCGGAACTTCGGTGGCTGATCACCAGAGCTCCGGTGACTACTCTTTCTTATGTACTGATTACTCTTTTTTAGCTATTGACTATATTTACTTTTAAACTCTAATGACTACTCTTGTTAAACTACCGACTACTCTAGTAATGCGATTTACTATTCTTGTGTAGTCAATAGCTATATAAAAGTAGTCACCAAAACTTTGAAAACAAAAGTAGTCAATAGTTAAAATAAAGTAGTCAATAACTATATAGAAGTAGTCACCGATAGTAAGGACAATGTTGTCATTTTACAAGATTTGAAAATTTCAAAATGGTACCTGGAGCTTGAATTGGGATTTTGAAATTCACCTACCCTAATTTGTTATTTAGTAATTTTAGGGTATTTTACTGTTTTTTTTCCTAGTTAAAAGCCACAAGTTCAAAATATATAGTTGTTGGATCTAATTTGAAATGAAGGGCATTGAATTTTATTCATAAAGTGAGCACGCGCAAGACATGCTTACGGTAACAAAAGTCAAGCAATGATAAGAAGGAAATTTCACTATAGTTTTCGCAGAAAATTAAACTTCCTGTTTTAGTCATTAGCATAATCTCGAGATCAAAGAAAAGTAGGGGCTGTGCATCCAGCTAGCTCCACTACATCCTCTCTTCCGGTCAACCACTCCGGTCAACCACTAGTTGTTCCACCAGTAGTGACTTGGATGAAGTCCCCACTTCAAACTCCGCGTTGATATGTTTGTATATTTACATGCACTTAATTATAATATCCGATGTTTTTAATATAAGACTTTATTTGACTTTTATTTTGGTTCTAAATATAAGACCTTAATTTACTTTGTCTTTCATATTTATCTATTTTTTCCTAAAATAATCCTTCTAATAATGGTAGTTTTAGTCAATACACTTGATTAACAAGGATATTTTAGAAAAGATAATATCTATTTATTACAAATAACTAACTTAACTTATTTTCTTAATATCCTCAAATTAGTCAGCTAGCTCTTATATTTAGTACTCGAGTAGTATTATAAGAACTAGTTGATTAATTTGAAAAGATTAAAAAAACTAGTTAAACTAGATAAAGTGATCATTTTGATACCATTGAAGCCAAAATATATTAATTAGAGTGAAAAATTAATTCATTCCACTTAATTTTTGTGTTAAAATAATAATTAATTTGACATTTGCTATAACGTCACATTTTTGCCGTCAATACATTTATTTAGGTCTCCTTACAAATGTGCAATGTATATATACATTTAAGAAACGCAGGCACCAACTTGCTTAAAAACCAATACAGCCAAAAGTAGACAGACACTTTTCTATGGATATTATATAAAATTTGAAAAATAAATCATAAAGAGACTCATTTATATATATATATATATATATTTATAGGGTGTTGTAAATTTTATATATAATCATATATTAACCTAAACTCAATAAATTAAAAACGTCTTGAGAGGGGGTTGAAGAGTGATGACGACTTTGGATATGTTCGGATCCGTGTTGCAAAACGGCTACTTTCTTTTTGTTTTTCCGTAACTTTAGAAGAAAAACTACTTTCAATTATTTTACTCAAGACTAACCCGATTTCAATACATATACATATACCGCCTATAAACAGACATTTTGTAGAAGAACATGTTTGAAATAGCATTTAAAAATAGTTATAAGTATGTTTTACGTAAGCATCTTCTCATATATTTATCTCATATTCTGTAAATCATGATTAAATAATCATTTATAAGTTATTCCAAACACGCCTGTAATCTTCAATATAAGTAATTTCTCATCTCTTAATACAGCGTTTTATGAGTTATATTATATATATCCTGTCCCAACCACAGTCTAATATGACCTAAAAATACTTTCTAGGTTCTATTTATAAATCATATAATCAAATAGTTATGGATGCACCATTGTATCATTTACTTATTATGGCATATATTATTATTTGTTAAAATATTAAATAGAGGTTAAGCTGAAAAAATATTAAATTTAAGTCAAAAGTTAATAAGATATAAGTTTTTAATTGATTTTAGTAAACATACTAAAAGTAACTTATAAATAAGATAAATAATTAAAATACTGTTTGTTAGAGGTGAAAATGAAAAATAAATCAGTTTAAATTAATATACATTAATTTTGATGTAGTTAAAAGCCACAAGTACAAAATATATACTCGTTGTGTGTAATTTGAAATGAAGGGCATTGAATTTTATTCATAAAGTGAGTACGTACAAGACATGCTTATGGTAACAAAAGGCAAGCAATGATAGGAAGGAAATTTCACTTACCATTTTCGCAGAAAATTAAACTTCCTATTTTAGTCATTAGCATAATCTCTAGATCAAAGAAAAGTAGGGCCTTTGCATCTAGCTAGATCCACTACGTCCCCACTTCCTGTCAACCCCTAGTTGTTCCAATGGTAATGATTTGGCTGAAGTCCCAACTTTAAACTTGGCGTGAACTTGGCGTTGATATATTTGTATATTTATATGCACTTAATTATATTATAAGACTCAGTCGACTAATTTGGAAAGATTAAAAAAATTTATTGAATTAGTTATTTATAATAAATAAGGGTTATCTTTCTTAAAATACCTTTACTAATAATGTGTATTAGCTAAAACTATTATTTGATAAAACTTTTAATATGTGTAATTACTATAAGGACTATTTTACAAAAAACGGATATATATAAAAGATAAAGTAGATTAGGGTCTTATATTTAGGATTAAATTAAAAATCAAACCAACTCTTATATTAAGAACAGGAGGTAAGAGGCACTATATGCAAAAAAAATCCCCTCTTTCCATCTCAGATTTATATATTCAAATGGAGATAACAAATAAGCATTAATGGTTCTAAATCTTATGAATGAGTCAGATCTTGCTCAATTAGATGCCAATACAATGGCTTAAGAACAAATGTGTGTAATTGCACAAAATAATTTTGTGAGAGATATCATTATATATAATGGAAATTGATGTAATTGAACGCTGATTATAGTCTTTTCAGCTCTATATAAAAGTTTTCAAAAAAAAGAAAGAAAGAGATACATGTCTAAATGTTGATTCACGAAAATTATAGATATCCATATATTGATTCAAGTAAACATTAATCCAAATACAAAGCAGCTGTTATATGTAATGATACTGTGATGTGGGTCCCCTCCCCAGAGTTTATAATTGTTAAATTAAAAAAAAAAAAGAGAGTATGATCTTGGCTAATGTGATATATGCTGTAATCAAAATTATATTAAGTTATTTTATTATTCTAACTAAGCACCTAAATCAATAGACTGCATGTACATTACAAAGTGTCAAATGTAACTCTAAAATATTAGGTTGTTTGCTATTAAAAAGCTAGAATTCAAAATGCAATAATATATAAAGATAATTTCTAACTTATTTATTATATGACCGTGAAAAAAAATTTAATTTATTTAAAATGATTAAAAGAATATGGACCGAGTTGCAACGAGTCAAACTTTAGGTACTGAGTTACAACCGAGTCAAAATTACAAGGATTGAGCTACACCAAGTCAAAGTATAAGGATTGAGTTACAAATTAGTGAAAAATATAGGGACTAGAAAATTAATTTTTCCTTCTATTTATGAGGCATATCATCAAATAGTTATAGATGCACTATTGTATCATTTACTTATTATTGCATATATTATTATTTTGTTAGAATATTAAATATAGGTTAAGTTGAAAAAAATATTAAATTTAAATCAAAAGTTAATAAAGTTTAAGGTTTTTATTGATTTTGATGAAACATACTGAAAGTAACTTATAAATAAGATGAGTACTTAAAATATTATTTATCAGAGGGGAAAATGAAAAGTAATGTAGTTTAAATTTATATATATATATATATATATATATTAATTTTGACGAAGTAGTTAAAAGCCACAAGTACAAAATAGTTGTTGGATGTAATTTGAAATTGAGGCATTGAATTTTATTCATAGTGAGTACGTACAAGACATGCTTATGGTAGCAAAAGTCAAGCTACGATAGGAAGGAAAGTTCACTATCATTTTCGCAGAAAATTAAACTTCCCATTTCAGTCAATAGCATAATCTCTAGATCAAAGAAAAGTAAGGGCTCTGCATCTGGCTAGATCCACTAGATCCTCTCTTCCTGTCAACCACTAGTTGTTCCAATGGTAGTGATTTGGATGAAGTTCCACCTTTAAGCTTGGGTTGATACATTTGTACGTTTACATGCACTTAATTATATTATAAAACTTAATTGACTAATTTGAAGATATTTAAAAAAATTAGTTAAATTAGTTATTTGTAATAAGCTAAAGTTATTTTTCTAAGAATATCCATACTAATTATGTGTATTAGCTAAAAATACAATTTGACATAACCTTTAACATATGCAATTACTACAATGACTATTTTTAAAAAAATAGATAAATATGAAAGATAAAATAGATTGAAATATCAAATTTAGGACCAAATTAAAAGTTAAATTATCTCTTATATTAAAGACCGAAGATAGCATATACAAAAATCCTCTCTTTCTATCTCAAACTTATATGTTCAAATGGAGATAACAAATAAGCATTAATGGTTCTAAATGTTATGAATGACTTAGATTTTGCTTAATTAAATACCAATAGAATGGCTTAAGTGCAAATGTGTGTAAGTGCACAAAATAATTTTGTGAGAGATATCATTATATATAATGGAAATTGATGTAATTAAACGATGATTATAATCTTTTCAACTCTATATAAAAGTTTAAAAAAAATGAAAGAGATACATGCATGTCTAAATGTTGATTCATGAAAAGTATAGATATCCATATATTGATTCACCTGAACATTAATCCAAATCACAAAGCAGCAGTTATATGTAATGATACTGTGATGTGTGGGTCCCCTCCCCAGAGTTTATAATTGTTAAATTTTTTTTAAAAAAAAAGAGTATTATCTCATCTAATATGATATATGCTGTAATCAAAATTATATTAAATTATTTTATTACGCCAACTAAGCACCTAAATCAATAGAATGCATCTGCATTGCAAAGTGTCAAATGTAACTCTAAAATATTAGGTTGTTTGCTATTAAAAAGCTAGAATTCAAAATGCAATAATATATAAATATAATAAATAAATTTTATTCTAACTTATTTATTATATGACCTTGAAAAACAAATTTGATTTATTTACATTCAATTCAAAATTACACCCTAGTGTCGGAATTAAAGAATTTATAACATTATTCCTCATATACTTTCACTTCAAAATATTGACAACTAATTCAATTTTAGATAATTCCCACCTACAAAAATTGTAGAATAGTGATACATATGTGTACGGTGTACCTATATCAGTTCTGTAAGTACATTTTGCTTTATTTAGTAAAAGACAGATAATTCATATGGAGGTTCAAGTAATCACAGAAATAATTAATGACAATTTGCTTAATTAACATGAGCATTGGAGGATTCAAAACAATATTTCTTACCACCTAACCTTAATTAAAAATTTATATATATAAATAAATAAAAGTTGGAAGAGTTATACTTGATAATTCATACATAACCTCAGCTGCCACAGCAAATATTCCTTTAGATTGTGTTTGAATTCTTAGTGACAGCTCAAGAACATATTTGCTTAGTGAAGAACGGAATTAATTAATTAATATTTAATATTAAAACATCAATAATAATTGCTCAACTTCAACGACCTCCATGAAATGCTCTGCAAGTTTTATTATTATTAGTGGGCATCCCCTAAATATGTGGTGTTGATTCTATTTTACATTGTTTTTCTTCTAGTTTGACTTTGTTTTCTTAATTTCGACGCGGTTCTTATTTCAACCCCGATGCTTCATATGTAATACTATATCCGGTCCTAAATATAAGAACTAGTTAACTAATTTGAGTAAATTAAGAAAATAAGTTAAGTTAATTATTTGTTATAAATAAGTGTTGTATTTTCTAAAATATCCTTGCTAATCAAGTGTATTGGCTAGAACTACCATTATTAAAAAGGCTACCTTAAAAAAGAAATAAATATGAGAGACCAAGTAGATTAGAATCTTATATTTAAGACCAAAATAAAAATCAAACAAGATCTTATATTAAGGACCGGAGGTAGTATGTTATTTTAATCCGATCATATTAATTAAAAACCTTAATGTGGTTGGGCACTCAGCTGTGGCCAACGCATGTGATTAGTGTATAAAATCTGTAATGTCAATATCATTTTTAACACATAACCGACTGTGAACAGAATGAAAATAATATTATATAGAAGGTAAAATTTAGGTCAAGTTCTTTAATCACATTTGTTATTTCACTATTATTAATTGTTTAAATGTGTAAACACACTTGTGAATTTGCCTACAAACACATATAATTTTTTGTACAAGTTCTTACAATGTAAATTAGTATTTGTGAATTTTCATATGGACATTTATTATTTTGTTATTGTTTGTTGTTAAAATAAACATGCGCACTTATAAATTTACCACCGATGAATACTTATTATTTTATCATTAGTAATTGTTAAAATATATTTCTTCAACTGTCAATTCAACTATAAATTTAACCATAACTAATTCGATCTAAATTTTTTCCTACTCCATATTGTTAATTATAACACATCTAAAAAAAATACTACCTTCAATTATTAATATAAGATCTGTTTTACAGTGCAAATTATGTTACAAAGTAAATTTTATATTAATATGAAAGTAGTATATAATAATATGTATTATTCAATATCATAAACCACATACATGTGTAAAATTGAGTTGATCAGAATGAAGAAAATTGACAAATATTTCAAATTTTTAAGACAATAATTTAACAAAATTTTTTTAGTCCCCGCAAGAAATATCTCACACGAAAAAATGTGATAGGCAATTTTTACCACAACATATTAAGTCCCAAAATTAATCTATATATATATATATATATATCTATATGATTATGCCACACTCGATGTTATTTGGTTAGATGTGAGTATTATTGCTTATTCCTCTAGTCTTTTTTATAAATCACTTTTAATATGTTTTACACAAACCAAGAAAAACTTTAAACTTTATTAATTCGGACAAAAGGAATACTTTATCTCTCAGTACCTTATAAATAGGACAAAAAGATATCTTCTCTCTCTGTCTTATAAATCGGACAAGAGGAGTCCTTTATCTATCAGATTCTAAGGCTCACATTCTAGAGAAATCAAATATTTTCTGCCAGACCTAGCTATTACTGGTTATCAATAAAAAAACATGTTGATTTTAATTAAAACTAAGATTAAATATAGCTTGTTTTATTTGAGAAATCCTATATATTTTCAGAAAAAGATGAGACCTGCATGATTTAAAAATAAAATACCGTATAAATATTAATTACATAGAGAAAAGATTCAAGAGTAAACTTCACGGATAAAAGGTTATGGCATATAATAAAGTGTTCACCGAAAAAAGTAGTGTGCAGCTTCAACTATGAATAAACTAAGGTTATATTATATATTAACGCGTAATATCTTTTGTCAACCACTCACTTACAGCCAGCTGGCAATTTTTGAGAAGTCAACAAACTGTCTTATTTTTCATTTTTTTCTAACCCCATTTTGGTAAAATACTTAATTAATTCATATCTTTTTCATTAAAATTTAAAATATTAACGCGCTATTTACACTGACCACCTCCACGCTAATTTCTTGGAAATTAATTAGTGTATACATCCATGTGGGACATGAGGCAAGAAAATGTGGGGCATTCAAGTGAGGAACAAATTTTTAATAAAAAATTCAATTATTAATTTTGTCAGTACTGTTTCATTCATGACGCTTTTATTGGATGTATTCAGTATTCTTAAAATTATTCCACCCACAAAATTTAAAAAAAAAAAGAAACCTTCCTGATTTAGATATTTTTTTGCCAGCCCTTTCTAATTTATATGTCTAAATTATACGTAATTTTCCTTAATTTCGAGTCACATGCAAATGAATTTTTTTAGTTTAAAATTCGATGCAAAATTTCTTTGAAGTTTTAAGTTTGTTTTTATAACCGGTCACCTGTCGTTTTTAGTACTTTTTCTGGATTTAAGTTCTGTCATCAAAAAGATATTTACATGAAAATCAAACCGTATGTTTAAAAATAATTTTATGATATACGAAGTAAATATATAGAAGAATTTGTCTTGATTTAAAAAAAAGTTTTGAAAAAACACTTTTTACGCCATCCAAATACCCTCAAAGATACCTCTTTTTAGGGATTTTTTTTTTTTTTTAATAAGGTAAGATTTGAACTCCGTTCGCCCACTTGGTAATTTAACTCATCCATTAGTAGACGAGACTAATTGAGTTTGGATTTTTTAAGTTTATGGAGACACCTTGTGAAGTGCATGAATTTTTTTTTTTTGCCACCGAAGTATATGATACTTTATTGAACTTCTCCAACTTTGAATTGCAGGTTTGATAAACTTTACTCATGAGTTGAAAATAATTGCTTTCCTGGAAAATTAAGTAAATTGCTTCATGAATCATGATATACCCTATAAGTTATGTTTGTAATTTTGTATACTGAAAATTTTTTGTAACAGTTAATTTTTAAAATTTTCTTAATTAGGATTAGCTGCCTAATTAACAGTAAATGTAATCCGTTAATTAAAAAAAATGTAATCTATTTAAAATTTTTAGCATGACTCAAATTCCCCCTTATTCCGCAATTATTTTCTCAGTCCATAATAGATCATGCCTCCTTGAATAATTGAAAATAGATTATAACATGAAATACTTATAACGACGATGTTGATCATAATAAGGTTAAATAGCACAAATCATGAATCATGAACAAATAATCTTTTAACTTTTAAAACTTAATACTCCTCCGGTCCTTATTATAAGACCCAATTTGACTTTTTATTTGGTCCTAATTATAAGACCCAATCCATTTTTTCTCTTATATTTATGCATTTTTTCCCAACATAATTCTTCTAATAATGATAGTTTTAGCCAATATACTTAATTAGCAAGGATATTTTAGGAATGATAACACTTATTTATTATAAATAACCAACTTAACTTACTTCCTTAATCTCCTCAAATAAGTCAATTGGGTCTTATAATTAGGACCGGGGGAGTACTACCTCTAGTCCTTAACATAAGAATTAGATAATTAATTTGGATACATGCAAAGTTAATTGTATTGAAAGTTGTATGTATAAATAAGAGGGGGTTTATTGTAAAAAAGGATTAGGAAAGTCACCTGCACCATAACTCAAAATTTAAAGGGCTATGTATAATTTAACTTAATAATAACGATAATATGGAGGTTGAATTTTGGAAGGTAAGTCATGTGAGAGAGAGATAGATCATAGATGTCGGCATGGTAGTACTAACAGGAACACACCTAAAATAACAGAAATAGCAGGGTTGAGATAATTTTTGGTTCATCAAGTTTGTTATCATTTTGATTTTAGTCTCTTAAGTTTTAAATCATAAGTTTTGATCTCTTAAAAAGCAAAATGATCTAAATTTTTATTAAATTATAAGGATCAATATTTTAAATAAAAATTTTTTGGGATACCAAAACTTATAATTTGAAATTCAGACGATAAAAAATAAAATGAGAATAAATTTGAAAGAAAAAAATTATATTAATTCAAAATAATATTTGGAAAGTGGGGGAGAGAATAGAAGCCTCCAAATCAGTCAGGACTAAAATAATTGTAGGAGAGGTAATGGACAAATTTGACATCAGAAGTGGGGGGCACAAATTCACGTAAATTTTTAGCTAACTAATTAATTAAATTATTCCTGAAAAAATATTTTATCCAACTTAC
Source organism: Neltuma alba (assembly GCF_004799145.2). Classification (NCBI taxonomy): domain Eukaryota; kingdom Viridiplantae; phylum Streptophyta; class Magnoliopsida; order Fabales; family Fabaceae; genus Neltuma; species Neltuma alba. The sequence continues at coordinate 20,379 of NW_021634141.1, read as the reverse complement.
AAAAAATAAACTAGGTGGACCCCACAGACTGCATAATAATACACCACAACTTAATTATTAGCATGAATTTTATATTTTATATGAATAAAAAAATTTCTCGGCAAAATATTTCCTTTCACAGTTTAGTTTCTCTTCACTGGCAGCAACATTTTTTCCAATATATATATAGAGAGATGTATATCAGATTGTGATCTGTCTTTCTTTCTTGTCATAACTTCCAACCAAATTAAGATGGACCCTTCTGTAAAACTGAAACCAGTTGAAGAAGGTCACTATTTTTAGCCTCCTTTTTTCTCCAGATTTTCTTTTATATCCTCCTTCCTCCTCTCTGTCCTTCTTCAATCCCATTCAGCTTCTTCCATTTCATCTGCTGAATCAGAACACACAAAACAAGAAAAAAGAAGGCATCATCATGAAGCAGAGGAAGAAGACGACTACTATGAGCTGGATTCCTCCGATTTCATTCATCCCCATCTGCTTCTTCCTCTTCTTACCCATCATTGCTCATGGCTTAAAGGACCAAACTTCAGCTACATTGAAGCTTGAGTTGATTCACAGGGACGACCCTCGAGTTCAGTTCCATGGCAGAAAACAGAGTCTTGATAGGTTCGAACGCGTCAAAGAGCTTGCTCGCAGAGACATGATTCGCCACACAAGGAGGAAGGCTTGGGAAACTTTTGACATGCCAATGCACGGGGGGAGAGATTTAGGAGCTGGAGTGTATTTTGTGCAAGTTAAAGTCGGGACACCATCTCAGAGATTCTGGCTTATTGCAGATACAGGAAGCGATCTCACATGGTTTAACTGCAATTACAAGCCACAAAATTTCACCTCACGTCGTAAGAGAAAATCTCCTAGCCGAAGGAGGGTGTTTTCTCCTCATCGTTCTCGTACTTTTCGACCAGTGACTTGTTCATCTCTGGAATGCAAGGTTGATCTCAGCCATCTGAGTTCTCTACGGACTTGTCCTAATACTTCTGCTCCATGCCTATATGACTACAGGTATGAATTTTCGTGGCCAAGTTTCAATTTTTACAGTAAACAGATTGATGGGGTTGCTCTGAAATACAATCTGCAACAAGTTTTGTGGCCAATTAATTGTGTCTTTCTGTGTCTCAGATTTTGAATAAGTTTTGTGGGGGAGGGAGACAGACGACGACTGTTAGGAGGGGATGTCCTTGTTTAAATTAAGTCGTCAAGTCCAGATATAAAAGCTAGCCAAAAATAGTTGGAGCAAGTCCTTTTTTTCCTTCTGGTGTTTTGAGTTTGTTTGTTTGTTTTTTTTTTAAATTGAAGGTGATGTTTACTAGCATCATTCATAACCTATGCTAGCCCATATAGGTGTCCTAGAAACAAAAGTGCATTTATACTTCTGAGAGGCGTTAGTGTATTTATAAGCTTTGCTTTACTTACTCACACATCATGATCAATATTGACAAAGTGCTCTATGATTCATGTGGAATATCCGCAATATGTGCATGTAGCATTATTGCAGATAATGTTGTGCTATGACCTTTAACAAACAGATAGCATAGCAACCATTCTTTCCAGCATTCAAGCAATGGTTATAAATGCTAGTTAATGCAAGTAGGTGAGCTTCACATGACCCAAATTTCTGCACCAAACCCAGAAACATAACATAACCTTATGGGCAATCCTCTGCTATTAATGAACCTTGGAGGCTCTAACTAGAAACCCATTCTAGTTTTTCAATCAATATATCCTACTCTGCAACCATATTGACCTGTCTTCTTGATCTTATGCTGTACAGCTACCTTGATGGGTCAGGAGTAATGGGATTATTTGGCAGAGACACTTTCACAGTAGGCCTCACAGATGGGAGAAAAGGCAAACTGAAGAACATGGCTATTGGGTGCACAAGATCTGTCGTTGATGGTCCAACGGTCAGCAAGGATATTGATGGCTTATTAGGGTTAGGTCTTTCGGAAGATTCATTTGTTTCCACAGCTGCTTCACAATACGGAGGCAAGTTCTCATACTGCTTAGTTGACCATCTGAGCCACGGAAATGTTTCAAATTTCCTCACTTTTGGCACAGTAATTACAAAAGCAAGCCTCCTGAGAGAAATCCACACAACCCCACTTGTAGTAATCGGTTCAAATTATGGTCTAAATATGGTAGGCGTCTCCATGGGAGACCAGCTTCTGAGAATCCCACAAATGATTTGGGATTTCAATGCTAATGGAGGAGTCATACTTGATTCAGGCACATCCTTGACACTTCTAACCATGCCTGCTTATCTATCTGTCATAGAGGCTCTGGTGAAACCTTTGGATCGGTTAAAGAAAATGAAGGCATTTGAACCATTTGAGTATTGTTACAGTACAAAGGGGTTCAATGAGAGTTTAGTGCCAAGACTGGCTTTTCACTTTGAAGGTGGTGCAAGGTTTGAGCCACCAGTGAAGAGCTATGTGATCGATGTGAATCCAGAACAGAAGTGCATTGGGATTGTTGGAATTGACTGGCCTGGTGTTTCAATCATTGGAAATATTATGCAGCAAAATCATTTGTGGGAATTTGATTTGTTTCATAACACTCTGAGGTTTGCTCCATCTCCATGCTGATGATATATACCATTTAGTAAGGTTGGTTCTTCAATTGCAAGAGAAGAAACACCAAACAAACTAAACAGAAAAGAAGCAAAGTGACTTTTGGGACTTGTTTTAGTTTCTTTGTTGCTATTATTGTGATGTGATTATGATGCTGATTAATATATTCTTTCAATTTTATCTTTCTCTCTTTGTTTAATAATACATGCAAATGTGTATCATAAAGCAAGTGAAAGTTTCTTTTGGTGTGACTCAGAACAATGTTTCCCCTGAAAATGTATGGTATATAGTACTAACGTTTACCCTCTTTTTTTTCCTTTCCTTTTTTTTTTTGGAATTTCCAAGTCACCCCCCAATAATTTTGTACTCCGGTCCTTAATATAGGACCCAATTGTTGAGTTGGCTTTGATCCTAAATATAAGATCAATTTCTCATATTTATCAGTTTTATCTAAATTAACCCTATAGATACTCTCTCAACCATAATCAAGTAGAAGAGGAAGAGGAAGTATTAAGAAAAATGCTTATGGTATTCTAGGAAAAATGTGTTACATTTCTTATAATTAATTGAGTTACCTAACTTCTCTAATCTAATCAAATTAGTTAAATAGATCTTATATTAAGGATCGAAGGAGTATTTTTTATATGAATGAGCTGTCTATGACCAAGCCTAAGAAATATTCGTTGAAATATTGACAAATTGATTTGGCTGGCATTTGGCTTGGCGCCTTTGGTTTGGAAAATTACATAAAATAAGACAATTATGAATGAAAATATGCAAATACAAGGATCTAGGCAAGATTTTCTTAAAAAAATAAAATAAATGGAGATAAAATAAAAGTTAGTCTTTAGGAATACTTTATTGTTTAGGTGAAACAACAAAGGTAACTAATATATAGTCAATGTTACATTTGCAAAAAGATATTCCTTTTTTCTTTTGGGTTCATGCACAATGATCATATTCTTGTCCTTACCTAAAACCATGTGAGGAGCTTTTGACAATCTTAACCATGCTCCATTATTGATTTTGTTCTCGTTGCTATTTCAAGTATATAAGTATCATATATATGATTTTAAATTATATTTTTTAATTTATCTTTATTTAAATTTTACTGTCATGCTTATTTATATGAGATCAATTTTCATATATTTACTCCTCTTGTCCTATTTATAAGAAACTTCCAGCATGTTTCACACATACCAAGAAAAACCTTAAACTTCATAAACTCTCATTTAAAATTTAATAACTTTTCAACTTTATCCCTATTTAATATATATTATACCTCATCTAAACAAAATCAACACAATAATAAATGAGGGGTAAAATTATACTCCTCTGGTCCTTAATATAAGACTCATTTAACTAATTTGATTAGATTAAGAAAGTTAGGTAAGTTAGTTAATTATAAGAAATGTGACATGTTTCTTCTAAAATACCATAATTATCTTTCTTAATACCCCTCTTCCTCTTCTACTTAATTATGGTTGAGGGAATATCCATAAGGGTAATTTAGAAAAAATTGATAAATATGAGAAATGAGTCTTATATTTAGGACCAAAACTAACTCAACAATTGGGTTTTATATTAAAGACCGGGAAGTATATCCATAATAAAAATTTCTCTCGGTGCCCTATAAATAGGACCAAAAAATGTGTTCTCTCTCTACCCTATAAATAGTACTAAAGGAGTATGTTATAGTAAGGATTGGGAAGTATTTATTTTACTCAGTCCTTAAACCACTTTAGAAATACTCACATTAAAGAATCATTATTAATAGTAATTCATTGGGAGATACTCAAAACTAACAAGAAAAATATCTCATGCATAAAAAGTTAAAAAAAACAAATCACCACACAATTTTAAAGGCCGATGCAATGTTACATTGATCGAACATATTCAAAATTGTATTTAAAATTGCTTAAAACATTATTCTCCGGGTCCTAAATATAAAACCCATTTTATAGTGCAAATTACACTACAAAATAAATTTTATATTTAGGACCGGAGGAATATTAAAATAAAATATCTGTTTTCCTTGACAAGCAATCCAAGCCCAGCTTTGACCAAAAAAACATCTTAGAATTCAACAAGAATATGGAATTCTTGCATTATCTTGTACGGATATTAATCATTCATATGAAAAAAAGTTGTGTCAATATGTATAATCACAAACATATCTGATAGACACAAATCTCTTTCTTTCTCTTTACACACAAACACATGCACGTACACAAAATATTATCTTGCAGCTTAGGTTAGGACGCAAAGATCATTCATGCTCTTACAAATGAACTCACAAACGTATGTGAGAGTGCCACAACAACGGTTGACGTGGAGGAACCCCATTAGCAGATAATAGATAGATAATCCAAGTTAGTTATGATGATTGGAAAGGACAAAACAAACCCAGAAGAGATTATATCCATGTTGAATAAAGTGAAAATGTAGTTTGCTTTTTTAATTTGTGGATCATTTTTGGATAGTGATATTTGTTGAGACAACTCAACTTATGAAAATTGTTATTTAATTAATTACGTAAAATAATAATGATGATGAGGATCATCATCATCATCATAATTAAAATAATAAGAGAGAAGAGTGTAGATCGATGATGGACCCATGAAAATGAAGAAGACAGAGACCTTTTCGTAGCAGTTATGAATTTAACAGTTTGAACTTTCAAGTTCATGGTTTACAGGTCATAATTGCATTGGTGCCCAGCTGTTGATAATAACATAATTCCTGCGAAATCTTACCACGTGCAATGTCTTGCGGCTCTCGTCATTTCATTTTCAGGATTGTCGCCTTCCCACCACCATAGTATTTTAAAAACAAAAGTTTTTAAGTTGGTTTTATTAATTTAAGTATCTTTTCTCAATTTAATTTTAACTATTTTATATAATTAATCAAATTAGTCTAAACATGAAAAATAATATAAAGGGTTAATATACAAATTTCTTGCGTACATTAATACAATAAAGTTTTCTTGAATGCAACAATACAAATATCTATACATTGCATCACATGACATAGACATAACTCTGCGGTTACTAACTAGATAACACTTTCCTTTGTTTTAGATATTTATAGAACCTTAGTTGGCGTATATTCTTTTAAATAGGGTTATTAATATAATTTTTAATTTTTAAAATTTGAGTTCATTTTAATTTTGATCACCGAAATTTAAAACTAGTGTTTTTAATCTTTAAAATTTGCTCTGTCTATAAAGTTCTCGTAAGTTAAATGGTGTTAAATATTGCTAATATGACACAAAAACCATTAATTTCGATAATGTGGCCTGATAATAAGTAAAACAAGTTAGTATCCTTTTACTTTATGTGGGTATATGAAAATAATAGAGCAAGAGCTCCAAAACACGACACACAAGGAGCAACAAAACTTATTAACTAACTAGAAACATCAAACAATGGGATAAGGATGCCATATATCCACATAAACTATTAAGATGACTGCTAAGATGTTAGCTTATTTTACTGAGTAATATTTAACATCGTTTAACTTATAGGGACAAACGTTTATAGATAGAGTAAATTTATAAGGACAAAAAACACTGGTTTGGGATTTCAGATATCAAAATCAAAATGAGTTTAAATTTTAAAGACTAAAGATTATATTGACCTTCCTATATATTCATCTGGTCCTCTTCATTTCACACAGATAAAAAAAAAATCTTAAATTTCATTAACTCTAATTTAAAATTTAATAACTTTTCAACTTTATCCCAATTTACTATACATTATACTTAAACAAAGTTAACACAATAACAAATGAGGGGTAAAATTATACATTCATACAAAAAAATTTTCTCAATGCCCTATAAATAGGCTAAAAAAATATATTCTCTCTCTGTTCTATAAATAGGATCCAAGGAGTATATTTTCGGAGCACTAATTATAGGATAATATGCACAAATATGTGTATAGTTGAATGCTTTAATTAATGTGTGAAAATAAATTGAGGAAATTGTAGGAGTGATAAGGAATATTATTTAAGTATAAATGATTGAAGAAACATAAATTGAGGCGGGTTTCAACGGGAATCACAAGCAAATTGGTGTACCTACTTTGCTTCCTACTCTCGTCTCTGGGTGTCTTATTGTCATCCTTTTTCTGAATGCAACTTTGCCTCTTCCCTTTTCATATGCATCTTTTCACATTCTCCATGTGCTCCATTCCCCTTATACCCTCTCACACATTTCCACTGCATCTCTCTCTCTAAATATATATATTATATATAGAGAGAGAAAGCTTTTGCACATTGGGTGAGAAGACTTTTTTTGGTTATGATTGATTAAATATAGTATATTTGCCCTCTTTGAGTTAATTATAGAGAAATAATTTTACGATATATGAAATAAATATGTGATAATGATTTTATCTAATAAAGTATATAAGTAGGCTTTCAATTACGATTTACAAAATATGAGATAAGTATGTGAAAGAAATTTTGTCTTAGCTTACGTAGAATGTGTTTATAAGCGATTTCAAGCATGATATTAAATGGGATCTAAAACATAAGTCATGATTAGGAGATGGTTAGTGAATTAATGATTTTGTTTTTCGATTGGCTAATACGAATACGCTTAACAGAAGTAGTAATAGAAAATAAATTAATTCTTTGACAATTCTAATGAGTTATTCTTTTTTTGTACCCATGAAATTGTTTTTGAATATAACTCGTATTTTGAAATGGAAGGAGGATTATTTACAGCTTTTAAAAGTGTGATTATCTATGTAATTTTTATTTTTAATAATTATTGGGTATATATGGTATTTTGACTATTATGAATAATGAATATGAGCATTGTTAGGTCGGAATAATAGGTACCTGCCGAAAAAGTTTTTCCACAAGACATTATTTTTCTTTTTAAAGATTTGACCCAATCATCATTTTCTAGCTTCACATGCTTTTAAATGGATCTTGATTTAGATAGTGTAATTTAAAAAAAAAATCGGGTCTAATTTAATAATCGATAATCATATTGATTTCGCTATTTTGGATTGTTCCTTCAAATGTGGAGAGGAACCTTATTAAATAGCACAAGATACAAGAAAAGGGGGAAAAGTGTGAAATTCCAATTTAGATTTTGGGAACGTTGCAAATGGAAAATACAAATAGAAGACGTTAAGATTAACTTTAATGGAAGATTGGGTTTGATATGATATCCTACACACACACACACACACTCATATATAAAGCTAGAGGAAGATGATTATTCTATTTCCCCAACGTTACATACGTAAATACTACCTCCGGTTCTAATTATAAGAGTCAATTGATTAATTTGATGAGATTAAGGAAGTAAGTTGATTTAGTTATTTGTCTTAAATAGGTATTGCTTTTCTAAAATATCATTGCTAATGAAGTGTAGTGACTAAAATTATCATTGTTAGAAGGGTTATTTTGAAAAAAAAATGTATAAATATGAGGGACAAAGTGGATTGGGGCCTTATATTTAGAATCAAAATAAAAATCAAATAAAGTTTTATATTAAGGACCAGAAGTAATAATATTTTAGCTATTCCAATATAATTTTGAAGTGATTTGTTTTTTCCTAGTCACCTTGGGGACCAAAATGAACTCATACAGTCTACACAACAAATATGATAAGGGCGCCAAATCTTGTAAGATTTTTGGGCCAAAAGTTGTGAAGATAAGTTCGAGAACTATAGCCTGATTGGCCCAGAAGGTTTGTGCTTTTCTTCAAAACATTCATAGTGGATCCAAGACCGGTATTGAGTTGAGTGCGCAGGGCGCATGCGCGGACCAAGGTTCAAAATATCCAGTCAGTCACGCCAGTGATTTAAGAATTAGTAGGTGAGATTGGAATCAGACTTAATAATAATTAAAATAAAACAGTTTAATTAAAATATCTAAAAAAAATTATTTTTTTTATTTTCTCTCTTCACATAACTCATTAAAAAAAAAATTTCTATATTTTTTTAAATCTCGCTTTTACTTCTCATCCTCTCCATTCATCTCTGTGCCTCCATCAATTCCTATGACAGCACACTAATCTTTCACTCTATCGTTTGGAGATGAGATACCCCTTCCTCCTCCTCTAATTGTTCACATATAAAAACATATTTGAAATCACTCAAAAAATATTTGAAACCTCTTAAAATTTGTCAGATTTTTTCTTGTACAGCATACAAATGTTTTTTTTTAACTAACAAACAGAAAAGGCTAATCCCCACAACATGACATATCCTAAGGTGTGTTTGGCTCAATGGAAGGGAAGGGAGGTGATGGATTTTAATGGAGGAAAGTAAAGGTGAGGGGAGGGGAAGGATTCTAATATTACCTTACTTGGACTTGGCATAAGGAAAGGAAGAGGAGAGATTTTAATGTTACTTTATTTGGCTCAGAAGGGGAAGAGAGGGAAAAAAAATTTATGTGGACAATTTTACCCTCATTTTATTTAAGTTGTTTTTCAAACTTTTTAAAATGTCTAATAAAATAAAATTATAAATGACATTTAATATATAAAATTATAATTTGATAATTATAAAAAATAAATAAATAAAATTATAATAGACAACCAACATCTAACTCCATAAGACAAGAACTCTTGTTTTCTTTCTAGGTCTGTCGTTTTGTGTCGGAAAAAATTATTCTTTAGCATTGTTATTGGAGTATTTTGCATTCATATATCGTATAAAAATGTTAATAATAGTTAATAAAGAATTTTATTGAGATGAAAATAGACAACTAAAAGCAATTTAATAAGATGTGAAAAGAGCAAAGGAGGTTAGGATGGATAGTTTCGGAACACTAAACATAAGTATGGGTACATTGATCATATTAAGACAAAATATTATAAAACCAAACAAGAGTAGGAAAGCAAAATCCCCTCTTTTTCCTTTTCTTCCTTCTGAATTCCTCGTACCAAACAAACTAAAATTGAATTTCTATTAGAAAAGATATTTATATTTAATGTTAGACAGTATTTTGAATATAATTGTCTTTACTAGAAAAATATGTATGCTTAGGGGAAAAAAAAAAGGGAAGCTTTTTTTAATCTAATCCAAGCAGACACTAAAATTGATTTGAAATAATTAACATTAAATCCCTCTGATTTCAGCTCAACTTTAATCAAGTCATGATGTTTTTAACGGGTCGTATAATTCCTTAATTATAAGCATAGCTTCCTATATTCATGATTGGTTAATTTAGGAGAAAAATGGATAATAGCGGATAACGAATCAGGACCTTTTGTCACTTTTAAAGATAAGAGTGGTCGTTCCATATGTACATGGGGAAAAAACCGGGCAGATAACTCAGCACAAAACAAAACAGCGACACTTAAAAATTAGGAACCTATAATAAACTCAAGCTGCACCTTCAACGAGGCATTACATTGATGGAAACGCCCCACCCAAAAGAAAAAACAAAACAAACCAAATGCAAAAGGAAGAAAAGGAAGAAAACTAATAATGATACCCTACATATATCAAACATGATCCAAAGAAATATACACAGCGATGAAAGTCAGTAATTCTCAGCCACGGGCCTAGATGGAAAAAGCCTCAGAAGGAATGTCAACAATGACCAGAGGCATACCAACCCTAGAAATTGGAAGGTCACAACCATTGCAAACAAGGCACCACTTCGTTCTACCAATTCAGGGGATTTAGGGAGCCCCGACATTGAGTACATCAGCCGCTCCACAAAATTAACAGCTTTCGTCAGCTGATACAGCCTATATACCTGGCAGATCAATTTCAAATGTTATGACTTTGACTAACTTTTTAAATCAAGTCCATTTTCAATTTTCTGGTAAATCAAATTACGCGACACTTCAATTTAAAAGGAGCCCCACACAACATAACGCACCTCGAATATGATGGGGACTAGAGGCCAGCAAGATGACCCGCGCTTGTCCAAATATCTCTCAAATGCCAATTGAACAGCACAACCAATCAAGAAAGGAGCTACTGCAACCAGGGATGCCAGGCCAACCACCGGCCAGATAAAATACACAAGAAAGACAGGAGCAATAACCTTGAGGCCCGTTGTGAAAAAAGCGGATGATAAGTATCCTCTGAGACCTGTGATAAGACCCCATCTTTTCGCGCTATACTGCAAATATGGCCTTTGGACATGATCAACCACACGAAGATAAGTTACCAGCCCAAAGTAGAAAACGGCCTCAGAAAACAGTGAACTCATCATATCTGCATTTTATTGAACATGGAAATAATTATTAGAGATATTTCCACCCAGCTGCTAATAAGATTTTTTTTACAATCAAAACCATATCAAATGTAAAATTCAACTTCCTTGCCCTAAGAATGTCATTGGAAAGAGAAAATTTAACCAAAATTACTAAAGATATTTTCTACATAAACACGTCAAACTAAAACAAAGCAAACCACGCATCTATTTCAACCCAAACGTCCATGAGCATAATTAAGTATGCATGGGCACCAGAAACACATCAGAATCTGAAGAGCAATCAGTAAATAATGAAATCCATTGACAACAAATCATGGCAATTCTTCTAAAAAAGTAACATGGACATTCTTTAATATCTGTTTCACAGTTCACTTTGTTTTTCTTCCTCACAATCTAATAAACATCAAGGCTTCTCTATTTCATCCCCTGTTGTTTTGTTTGGATAGGTGATAGGTGAAGGAAGCGAAGGTCATGTTGTTAGATGCATCACCACAAAAATCATTTACTCTACTTTCTGTTTTGGTATTGAAATTTTAAATGAAATTCAATTAATTATTATAGTAGTAAATCATATAAAGCTAAGGGAATTGGGCCAGAAGACAGCTTGGATAAAGGAAGCTAGAGAAATCTTAAACTCTAGTTATCACCTCAGTCAACATTCGCCTTAATTGATAACATGAGCATGTAAACATAACAGCATTATGAAGCTGCTTTTCAGAATACTGCCTGCATGAGTCTTCAATGATCACATAAGTAGTAACTTCTAATGGGGCGTGTGTGTGTGTTTTCTTTCTTTTTCTTTTTTTTCCTTTTTGACTTTGGCCAATAATGATGCGAGTTACATACGGATGTGGAGTGGTGGTAGCACAAACTAGAGGCTTGTGCTGGAATTGAGTAGTTGACGCAACTTATAACTTCAGCATATCATTGAACTTCTTATCGATCATTAATGAAACGAATATAAATAGACGTTCGAAAGTTTTGATCTTTCTGGCAGAGGAATTCTAACACAGACAAAATATAGATGCATCATAATACATAGAAACACAAACACAGTATAAAGACGTGCCGAATTCACAAAAATGTGAAGAGCAAGTACAAGGTTCTATAAATACCTACTAGAATCTCATCTTTGAAGAACGCCTCAATCACATTGCCAAGGAAGAACTGCGGAAGAATCAAAGACAATATGAACGCAAGTGGGGCTAAGACCCAGACGAGAGAGCCCTTCTCTTCTTGAAAAGGAGCGGACACCAATTTTCTCTCTTCAACTGCGTGGTATGTTAACCCATAGAAAGAAACAGAACCTGATTTTCCACGAAATGGTTCCACCCCATGATATCTAGTAACAGGCACACTAGAACGCTGTCCTGGATTTAATTCCAATCCACCATCTTCATTGGAAATCGAAGCATTAATAACAGACCTTTTGTTAAAGCGCAACCGTAAAGGTTCTTTAGTCAGCCATTTCAAACCTGAAACGGAATGTGCCGCAAAATTTCGTCTTATGAGAATATTAGAACAAGAGGGGCGAAAGAGAGAAGATAGAAACACACTACCAAATAATAATATGGAAAAAAAATTATGACATCCACCCAGAAATTCAAACTGACAAGAAAATGTACGTTTGGACGCAGCTGCAGGGCGAAGTCCCTGAAATCTCAATGACGACTTCGAATGGAAGAATTCCAAGGAGCGATGATTAGAAGAAAATGTTTGAGAGGGAAGCCCACAACAAACAGATTGGAATTCCATTTTTTGAATTTAGGGTTTAAGCCTCTGAGCTATTCGCAGAGCTCACTAAACTTTCTCCGCCTAAAACCCTCATCTCTTTGAGGAAGTACAGTATACATGTGAAAGTGACCCGAAGAGTGCAACAACAGTAATAACTAATAAGAAATTCCATTCGGCATTCACCATGTTACGAGCCTAGAACATTTTTTTTTCACATTTTTTTTTTTGGGCCTGAAGACTAGAACATTTCAATGGAAGGGAGACCCGCTTTTCCTATTTTGGTAGGCACAGTTGATTTTTTGTTGTGGACAATTTTATTTGATTATGCACACTTTTTCTTAATGAGAATTCAAACTTTATTCAACACATTATAAGGAGCTAGATTTTCTGAAAAATTTTAAATTTTTCAAAAAAAAATTTTCAAGACAACCTATTTAATGATTTAAGTACTCGATTTAACTTTTTGACAAAAGATAATAAAAACAGCATAAGATTCAGGATTCACATTCAACCATCTAAACCCAATTTTTTTTTTTTCATCTAACCATTTAAAACCTATATTAAACCAATTATAGCCTGGGTGACCCACTTTAATAAGGTAGGCATAGAAAGATGAGATAAATTTTTTTTTTGGCCATCAATCAGATAAAAAAATTTTATTGCTTGTGTTTAAAATCATTCCAGTGAATTATAAGAAAAGACTAGAAGAAGCATTTGTCAGTGATTAACACCTTTCTTTAATGGGGGAAAAAAACACTTTTCATAGCAGACGGAATCTAGTTTGTTAGATTTATATTAACTTTATATTTTCAATTCCTTACATGCTTACACGATATTAAAAAAGAAACTACATTATTCATAATTTAAGAATAATATAATTTTTAGAAAATTTTATTTTATATATCAGCAAGATACTTTTGGTCAGGAAAGCATAATATAGCAATATATATGGATTTTTTGATTTAATTTAAGATCAATGTCAATATAACCATCATCAATATAATATATGAAAATAAGACACGATTTATAAGTAGGGAGTAAAATAATTTATTTCTTATATTTTTTGAAGGATTAATACGAACTTTGATTTTTTAAATTTTTTCTCATTTTGGTTTTAGTCTCTCAAATTTTAAATCATAAGTTTTTGTCCTTTAATTTTTTTTTCCATTTAAAACATTTGTTCCTATAATCTAATAAAAACTTGGATCATTTTGTTCTTAGAGGGACCAAAACTTATTGTTTAAAATTTGAGGGATCAAAACCAAAATGAGGACAAATTTGAGCAACTAAATATTATATTAATCCTTTTTGGAATAAAAAGGGATTCTCCTTTTTTTTACAATAAAAAATAAAAGATAAAAGGGATTCATTGCTAAACTATGTCATACAAGTGGTTGGAAGGAATGAACCCAACATACCAAAACGGGCCTTTCTTCCTCAGCCCACTTCTTCCAGGCCCAATGAACACATCGTCGAGCCCATTAGTCACTCATCTATGGTTTCAAATTTCAATTCATATCATCATCACGCCCATCCATTCAATTTTGCTTCACTTCACGAAGGGGGGAAAATTGAAGTTTGGTTTCTTTTCCTTTATCACATGTTCTGCCTATCAACGGGCTCTAATTCTCTCCAAGGGAAATTTTTTATTGCCAACTTTCCAAGGAAAATTTGTTAATATCAAAATTTAATTACAAATAATCCCTATATTGATTAAGTATGTTAAGAAGTTTTCATCAAGAAGTAGCTCTGATATACATGATTAATAAAGATATTTTAGAGAAGACAATATTCATTTATTATACATAACTAACTTAACTAATTTTCTTACTATCCGCAAATTAGTTATCTATTTCTTACATTAAAAACAAGAGGTAGCAATATCTCTTGTTCTGACTCCAAAACTCCATCTAGAACTCAGATTGACCTCCTCTGGTCTGACCTTCTCTTATATTGTATGCATACACGTGCTGTTTGTATGATATACATACACATATACATATACATATATATAGAGAGAGAGAGAGAGAAAGCTAGCCTGGGAGAGAGGGAGACTTGGTCAATAGCTATGGAGTTTGTTGTTGTCGTTTTTTAGTATATATTTGTCATCAACTAGTAGTATCTCTCATTCATTCAAGTAGGGTCTCTTCCTTGTCATGCCAGTAACCTCATCTCCTGCATTTGGTTACATCTCTCTCTCTCCCCCCTCTCTCTCTCCCCATGTGTACTGTATTAAATGTTTCCTGCAAAACGCAAGTTATCCTTCTTTATGTAATTTAGTAAGCTCAACTCTGAACCTAATAATACAGCTGACTCCTATATATATGGTCATTGATTTAAAAATGATTGTACATGTATTTTGTATTCAGATAAAAATAAAAAGAGAAGATAAGTGCATAGAATGACTTTAAATGAATGATCACATGATTATTAATTCAGTTACTTAGTGTTTTATTTCAGCTAACTAGGGCTCTCAATTATATCAACATGACGTGACAGTTAAATTCAAGTCATATTAGATTAAAGGGTTAATATAATTTTTGGTTCTTTAAGTTTATTCTTATTTTAGTTTTGATCTCTCAAGTTTCAAACTATAGGTTTTGGTCCCTCAAAAAGTAAAATGGTTCAATTTTTTTTTTTTTGATTATAAGGACCAATGCTTTAAATGAAATGAAACTTAAATGACTAAAATCTATAGCTTGAAACTTGAGGGATCAAAATCAAAATAAGAGCAAACTTAAGAAACCAGAAATTATATTAACCCTACATTTAATTACAGTCTGAAGGTTGAGTGAATATACATGATTTAAATCGAGTTTGATAGAAGGCTTTGCTGATATTTTTGAAGAAGTAATAATAGCATAAAGGTAAGAATTAAAGACAGAAAGGGATTGTTTGATTCATAAAAGGAAGTGAGCACATGGGTGAATATACTTAGCTTATCTCCTGAGGTTAACACACACACACACACACGTCTATATACTTTCTCTGATCCTTATTACAGTAAAACACTTCTAATCACCTTGATAGACAAAATCAGTAAAAGGTGGTTAAGTTATTCACTTTATCTGAAAGTGAAAAAAGTAATTTCCCAATTTAATCCATACTTAATACCATGAATTGCATCTAAAAAGTCACATAGAAAGCAATCTTAGAAAAATATAATTAGTACTCTACTCAGTGAGTTATAATAAGAACCATTTAAACAGTAGAGAAGCACATGACAGATGGATTGAAAAGTATTAGAAAGAAACGCAAACCAACTCGAAGGGCATGACATAACAATATTGACCCCCACAAGGCCAAAAAGTTTTGAGAATACAAAAAACAAAGGAGAAAGGGGTAAAAAAGAAAGGGAAGAAGAGGGGTTGGTGGTCCTACACACAGTGACCTCTGCATAAGAGTGTATATATGCCCAGGCCACACCCACAAACAGGCTGTTAAAGAATGAGAAAGAAAGAGAAAGAGACACAAATAATGCAAAATCTGATGGGTCACATGGCCTCTTCTAATAAAGCATACTGACACCCACACATGCCCTTGCTTTTGCCCCTATTCCCACATTCACATGTTCACTGTCCCCCAAGTCCCCCACCACCTCCTTCTTCATTACAACAATATAATATCTCCAAATATTCATTGGGATTCAACTCATTTAATACATAGTCTCTTAGTCATTAATTACTCTCTCCAAATACATAGCAGTAATAAAATTATACAAGAAGCTCCTACTCTATATCTAAGAATAAAATCTTCACTCTCAAACTTCACCAACTAATAAGCTAAGTACAATGAAAACATCTTTTGCCTAATAATTTTATGCACAATACAAGTACTGATGAAATTGAACTATAGTTAGCAGGCTATAGAAGCATTTGTATGTTGAGCTTTTTTGGGTCAATCAACAGTGTCTCCAAGCACGACTCGAACCATATATTATGTTTGTTTTTTGCTGGCAGTTCCAACACTTTCTTCTCTCTTGGGAATTAATGTTCACTGTGGAGTAGGGGTCTCTATGGTGGTACGGATGATGGGGCTGGGAGCTGCAAGGATAGTGCATTGCAAGTGTCTGTGGCAAGTGGTTAAGTGGTCATTGGTGAGGCCAGCTGCTTGCATGAATGAATGAACCACGGTTGGACCAACGAACCTGAACCCTCTTCGTACCATGTCTTTACTAATGCTTTCTGATTTTGAGGTCTTCACTGGGATTTTGTGGCCAAACTTGTATTGAGTTGAGATGGGTTTGTGGTTCACAAACCCCCATATGTATTTGTCCAATGAACCAAACTCCTTGTTAATCTGCAATAACGGCATAATTTGCCCACACAGCATATTAGTCATTAAATAGATAGACTCATAAGTAGTCATAATAATACACGTCTCCTTTTTCTTGGGTGATCTTAAGAATGCATCTCCGTGATTCCTTCAGAGTCATATACTTTTGAATTTACTGACCTTTTATAAATATATTACTGCATAGTAGTTTTTATTACAAGTTTTGGTATGAAAAATAAGATTTTTTGCACTATTTATAACTTGTCAACTACATAACTTTATATAACTGTTTTTAGCCTTATATAGCTTTAAGATGTAGAGTAGTTCAATGAGAGAAAATTATTAAGATGTAGCCGGGAATAAGTCGTTATCATTGAAAGCCTGACTTGAGGTAACAAAAAAAGGAGTTTGTGAAGTGTTGTCATATATGAAATATTGAAAATTTTATGTTATTTTCATTTGGGCCCCAGCAAAACTGGGACTTGTATATATCAGTTGATAGTGCCAAGAGACAAATAATTATATAATTCATGTAGCACAAAAGTGGTTTATTTTCTTTTTATTTTAAAGTCGCCCCCCAGATTTTATAGTTTATGTATGTATACTTGAGATTTGAGAATATCAAGTTCAACAAAATTAGAGGCTAATTATTTGTGCATACCTTTAAAATTCGGTTAGCATTATCAACAACGCCTCGGACTCTGCTAATATCAAT
This sequence comes from Neltuma alba, assembly GCF_004799145.2. Taxonomy (NCBI): domain Eukaryota; kingdom Viridiplantae; phylum Streptophyta; class Magnoliopsida; order Fabales; family Fabaceae; genus Neltuma; species Neltuma alba. The sequence continues at coordinate 2,886 of NW_021634141.1, read as the reverse complement.
GCCATATTCAGAGCTGATAGACATCATTTGCTTATCACTCAAGTTCGCCACAGTTTCTGCATCAAATTCTGAAAACGCTTTCCTGTTTTCAGAAACCATTAATTCATCAAACTTATTAATTTCACCATCACATATATCTATATATATATAAAATGTAGTGAGCTTCTTTGAGAAGAATCCAACCTGAAATCGTGACGTTTCTTCAAGATTGAGGTCCAATCTGATCCAACCTGAGCGCCGCTTAGAACAAGAAGTTCGAACAACATTCTGTATTTACATATAATTGAGGGTTATTGTCATTTGAGTCAGCATTTTCTGTATTTGTTTTATGATGTGTGAAATTGTTTATATTTATGTGAGAGATAGGGATATAGAGACTATAAATAATATATATAGAGAGAGAGAGAGGGGTGGCCTTACTTGTCATCATGAACTGGAACTCCCCATTCTTCATCATGATAAGCAACGTAAATGGGATCTATCCATCGGACAGAGAATTTCAGATTAGTAAATTAATTCTGTGTTTAAGGTAAGACATCATTTCACATATGGTTCTCAAAATGATTGCTTTTTGGAGGGGAAAAAGAAGATAATTTGAGTTCTATAAGTAATTATTACCAGAATTGGCTGTGATAAAGCTGCATCGCTTCTCCTCCTCATTTGGTTTTGTGGTGATCAAAGAGTCCGAGGAAGAAGAAGAAGAATTATCAACAAGAGGAGCTCTTTCAAAGTTGGCAGACTTGGATCTTCCATAATGAGCGATCTTCATCTTTCTCTGTTTCTGCTGAAGAGCCATCTGTTCCCTCCTCACAGCAGCAATACTTCCAGGAGACTCAGTGATCAACGACGAACAATAACTGAACGAAGCCTCCACCACGGCAGACCCCTCCTTGAAGCTCTTTGACTTCTTCCTCTCCAAGGTAGGACGAGAACTAGTTTTAATCATGGAGCTTCTTGGGGTCACAACTTTCTCAGAGCTTGAGTTCAAGCTATTACTATCATTATTGTTGCCTGGCCTCTTTATAGCAGGAGGCCTAGGAGACTTTGACTTTGGAGAAACTGGAGCAGAAGTAGTGGTGGTCTTGCTGCTTACAGAAAGTGGCTTTGGCGGCACTTTCTTGATCGAGCTTCTTCTCTCTAGGGTTGGGACTCGGTTGCAGGTGGGCTGAAGGACCAGCCGGCCATTGAGCTTGGCCGTGGTCATGGCGGTAGCGGTGGCGGTAGCGCGGTGGTTTCTAGGCCTACAGTGACTTTGTTGGCCTTTGAGGGGCACATTTTTGTGGGGTTGTACGTAGTTGGAAATATGAAGTATGTGTTAATACTGGCAGAATGATCAGAAGAAGGAGAAGATGAGGAAAGTGAGGGAATGGATGAAGAAGGAGGGAAGGGAGGAGGGTGGGTTATATAAGAAGTGGGGAAAGGTGGGGACATGTAAATGGGGATCACAGGAACATGGGGAAGTTGATGAACCATATAACCTTTTTTTCATGCTTAATTAATAATTATTATTAGTATTATGGGACAGTTTCGATGATCTAAATATCTTTAAATTTTAATTATTTTAAGAATTTAAATTATTTATTAAACTCAAAAATAAACTATTTAATTTTCAGAATATTTTTAATAATTATATTTTATCGCATTTATGTTCAATACATTGTAATTTAATTATGATTTTCAGGATTCTTTAATATATTTTAATCTTTACATAAAAGTTTCTATCAAAAGAGAAGAAAAACTTCTGTTACGTGAGAATACTAAGCCAATACTCCCTCCTGTCTTGTATATAAGTTTCACTTTTGCAGACAGATTTGATCCAAAATATAAGCTTCATTTTTTTAGTTTGTCTGAGCATTTATTATTTCTTTTTGTTATTTTGCCCTTAGTTAATTGTATTTAGTGCTCCCTCCCTCTCATTAATATTACCTCATATATTCTCTGTCATCACTTTTTTCATTTATTGCCTCTCTCATTTACTCTCTTAATAAATAAGAAAAAATTTGAAGGAAAAAAATTACATTTCTGATATATTTATTATTTTTAATTAATTTTAATTGCTAGTTCGTTAAAGATGATTTGGTTATTTGAAACTTATATATATAGGACTGGAGAGAGTATATATATAGTAATTAAAATAAACTTTAATTTGACCTTCATATATATATATATGAATATTTTTTATTTGTTGATAGCTTATATCTTTTTTATGCATATATCGTTAATTTCTGGTATGATCCGTGATGTGATTTGGTAAAAAGGTGTAAGACTAATGAGTTGTTATGATCACGAGGGTTGAATAATGAGAGAATCAAGGGAAGCTAATAAGAGGATTTGTTGGGTGGGATTTTCTGTTGTACTGGTATCACATGCCTTTTTTGGCCCCCTTAAGTACACTATTTCAACCCTTTCTAATTGTAATAATGTTTGAAAGTTTAAAATAAATAATTATATTTAGTAAATCAATTACGTTTAAAATAAAACTATCCATAGCATGAGAATTTTCGCTATGCTTCGTAAGGGCTTGTTTGAAGATTCTTATATTAAATGTCTATCAATATGTGTGAATATAAGGTGAGATAAGACTTTTCTCATATATTTATCTCGTATTCTGTAAATTACTATTGAAAAATTATTTTTGAAAGATCTTATCGTCATTCCAAACTATTTTTAAGCCAATTTGTTTTTTAGGATGTTTCTCTAAATTTTAAATTGTTTATCCAAACTCGACTACGTAAACTTCAATATAAAAAATAAAAATAAAAGACACTAGATATGTTTGTTTGTATATTAACATACTTCTCTAGTTCTATTTATAAGTCACTTCCAACATATTTACACAGATAAAAAAAATCTTAAACTTTATTAACTTTCATTTAAAATTCAACA
>NW_021634140.1:0-32064 GCF_004799145.2 Neltuma alba | reverse complement strand
CAAATGTGAAAATGACAGCATTTGCATCCTCCACCATCTGGTCAGTGTAGCCTCGTTGACGGGTCAACTGCTTCACCCAGCTTTTTACAATCTACATATCATGTCAACTTCTTCACTAAAATAAGCCATATTTGATAATAGTGAAACAATAGTTATTCCCGTATGCCAAAATAAAACGCCTTAGACTAAGAGCACAGTACCACCTCAAAACAATTCTCATCAACATGCAACACCAGATGCTATACAATGTCAATCTCCAATGAGGCAAAAGAACATCTTGAAGTAATTTTCTTCAATATATAAAATATGCTAGGGAACATCAAAGCCAAGCTTGACAAACAAGTAGCATGAGTAGATAGTCTGCTGTATACATAAGCCCATAGTGCAAGCTGCATTGATTTTGCCTTGGCCCTGCGATGCAATGACAACCACTCTACTACTAAAGATTCGTTAATTCCTGTATATGTTGAAACCCCCCGTGGTGGGTGGCACATAATGCATTTTGAAAATGACACTGAGAGCACAAAGATATGAATTAAGTAAGCATTTTGTGGCCAGCCACTCTCGAAGCCAAAAATCAACCAAGAACATGCTATTCTCTTGCTTCAATAAAAATATCCTTAACTGATGAAATGACAATGCATTTGCCGCATTGAAGCAGACATACAATTTAAGCTCAAAATTATAGCTACAAAAATATGGGGCACTCAACATGCCAAATGATTTATAGGATCCTCCAAAAAGAAAATAATCATACTAGTGGGGAGCAGGATCCTAAATCAAGAAGATAACTCTAATGGAGAAACGGACGAAATAGGAGTTTATGAAAGCCTTACCTGATCGAGGCGGGATAAAACTTCCTCTCTCTTTGCAGCTTCTTCTTTGCTCTCGTATAGCCCGGCATCAACCAAAAACTGATGAAAGAAAAAAGTTAATCCTTTTTGTTTTTGATAATAGAAATAATATCTATCCAATGATACTCGGAAATTACCTTCTCCAATTGTATGTTACGATAGATATCAGTCTCCGTGGGACCGGCAAGAGAGATGGGTTTCGTGATCCCATACTTATTCCCTTGTTGAGTTGGCGGAGTCGAAGAAACATTCGGACTCGGGGGACTCACCATTTCAGTACCCACCCAAGGAAGCGCTCGGGGCACTCAAGACCTAGATTAGAACGGACCCAGTACCTAGCCTCACTCACATGATCGCAGAAGACGACTATGCGAGGCTAGAAACTTGCAGATCCTCCGCATCTATGAACTGAAGCCTCGCACTTTCGGATTGGAGAGTTTAAAATTGAGAGGTCTGCGAAGGGGTTCAACAGAGGAAAGGAGATGAAGAAAAAACGTCGAAAGATAGTGACAAAAATTGAAGCTTTTTAGTGCGATTGAAACAGGTCAAACGCGCAGCGATGCAGAGCAAAGAGGGGAAGATCACGATTGAAACATGCTAGCAGAGCAAAGGAGGAGCAGTCGGTAGAGTGAGACAGACGGCGAAGAGCGCCAAAAAGGAAAGATCCAGAATGGGGAAAGACGGAGGAGTGGACTCCAGCAGATTCGGGGTCACGGTGGGCTAACGGGAGCGCTTGGAACTAACAAGTTCGATCGATCAAACACCCAAGGAGAGGGTCGGGAAAAAATCCCGAGTAACAAAAAAAAAAAAAGAAGTCGATCAGGCAATTCCATTGTTTTGCCTGATTTATGTACTCCGTGACCCTGCAAGATATTTTACTACTTTTTCCTTAATATTTTCAGCCTCACTTCATTATTTTCTCGAGAATATTCTGATACTGCTCAATTGGACATGGAGTATGATTCGTATCGGGTAAATATAATATGACCAGGGCATAAGTTATCCAAAAAAGGGAAGCTCCAATAATAAATGGGGAGAGGAAGAACACATAGGTCGATGCCTAAATTAAAATGATAAGATATTAGCATGGCGTCATATGTCATTATTAATCGGCTTTATCATATCTCGTCATGTTGATATTATTGCAGAGGGCGGCTGAGGGCTGAAATTTTCACTCGTTATTTTTTCCGAGTTTCCCTTTTTTGGGAAGAAATCTTATTCACATAGTTTTAGAAGCATGAGGTAACATTCATTATCAAAACAAATGAAGGATGTAATTATGAAAGTTGAAAAAAATTATCACATACTACCTCCGGTCATTGATATAAAATCCTATTTGACTTTCATTTTGATCCTAAATATAAGACCCCGATCCATTTTATCTCTCATATTTATACATTTTTTTCAAAATAGTCCTTCTAACAATGATAGTTATAGTCAATACACTTGATTAACAAAGATATTTTAAGAAAGACAACACCTATTTATGACAAATAACTAACTCAACTTACTTCTTTAATCTTCTCAAATTAGTCAACTGGCTCTTATAAATAGGAGTAGAGGTAGTATTACCATATTAATTTTTTAATTTTATTTATTCTTATAAATTTACCATATAATATAACATAAAAGTAAGAGAAATAAAAAAAATAAAGGGCTTGTTTGTACTTTGCGCATTCGAAGCTCCTTGCGAAGCACTTCATTTTCGGCGTTCACATCCTGGGCCTGAAACAGAAACACAGTCCAACTGAAACGATTCTCAGGTGCGGCATGATGTTGGGTTGATGTGGGATCCGTGCAAGCTTGGCCCGGCCCATATGTGTGCATGGTTGTTAATTTTTTAGTATACATTTAATTTATCACTAAATTGATAGGCCTTTTTTGTGTTAATACAATTTGTGGTCTCTCAAGAATTTTTTTATTTTAGTTTTAATCTTTCGAGTTTTAAACTATACATTTTGGTCCATCAAGAAGCAAAATGGTCCAGATTTATATTGAATTACATGGACCAATATTTTAGATAAAAAGATGATGGGTTTTGGTCCTTTAAGGGGTAAGATGGTTTAGATTTTTATGAAATTATAGAGACTAATATTTTAAACAGAGATAAATTTAAGAAACTAAAGCATATAATTTAAAATTTGATAGACTAAAATTAAAACAAGGACAAAGTCAAAAAACCAAAGATTATATTAAATTTTTTTTCACAGTTGTTGTGCTGTTGTTCAGCTAGAATCTTCTCTATCGTTTATACTACATCTGATTTTTGACTTTGGGCCACTTCAATGTCTCTTATGGCAGGATTAAACATCATTGCAGGAATTCTTAAGCCATGTGTTTATTTGTCCATTTCTTTATTGCCTGTAAATAGATATTTCTAGAGCAAGATATTTTTTTCCTTTAAAATAAGAATCTTATGAAACACTAACATACATTGCCATGGGACAAAGCAAGTCTCCCCTTTTCACCTGCCTTCGTTGCTTAAGCTTCTCCATTCATGTAACTCGATTGACATTACACTGAGATAAAATCCCAATTTAGGTGCATGATTATTGCAAAACCTAGATATTTTATTTATACGTGTGATTATTTAGTTTCTTCATTATTAAAGGCTGCTTTGCTGTCTTGCCAGAAAAGGAAATGTTGTTTTGTCCATGTTGCATTCATTCAATTATGCACCAACTCATGCATGCAAGCAACCACAGTTGGTTCATTTCTTGAATATGATATTTTAATCTGCATTTTTAGTTTAAAACCTACAGATCTTATAAAGAGCCGAGGAAAATCAAAGAGAACGCTTAATAGAATTATTAAATATTATTTTTTTTAGTTAACAACATATTTAAGAATTTAATTGTTGTTTAGTGTCTATTTGAGTGAATAAAATGGACTTTTTATTTTTTTTTCTTTTTTTTTTGGCCGTTACAAACTTTTTATTTCTGTATATTCTCTTAGCAGCATGAAAACATAGCATTACGCTGCTTACCTGGTCGTTAACAGCCCAAAATTCCCCAAAATCTGACACCAACCATCTCCTCTGCTTGGGGTAGGCAGCATCATCTCTCGCCTCCTTCGGCTCAGGTCACTGTCACATTAGCCTCAAGCGTTCAAAACTACTCAAAGCCAGCAACCTACAATTTCTTGGGAGCATTCTCTATGCTTCCTCGTCTTTCTCTTATCCTTCGCCCCCTTCACTCGCCTCCTTCACTCGCCGCTTTCTCCATGGCGCGTGCTATTTCGGGCGCCACCCAACTTCCCATCTGCCCGACCACGAACAATGCGACGTCTATCCATTCCTCTTTGCACCCGGGTTTTGTTCATTTTACGAATCGTTTACATGCTTCCCTGTCTTCAAAATCTTTTCTTTTTGGTCGGACGTTCCATGTTCTGTGTCGAAGCGGAGGCAATCATCTGGGTGCATTCGGGGGAGCTCGCGCTGAGCAGAGGGGGTATCGGAAGACGAGGAAGCGAACACCGAAGAATAAAGAGAAGGAGTTAGAACTCAGTGTCGACATTTGTATTGAAGAAGATTTGCCTGACGATGATGAAATATTGGTATACCGCGCCTCAATTTTACGTTTTTAAGATTTATGGCTTTAGTGATAATGTAAGATACTCTTTTCTTGCTTTTGGGCTTTAATTCTTCATCTGATAATTGAAAAGATAAAGGTATTGATGCTAATGTGAAGCTGGAAGGTTAGCAATGAATTAATTAAGTTTTGTTGAATAATTAACGCTTCACTTTATCTGCATTTCTACATGATGATTGAATAATTACCTTATCATTTCTGTCTTGTTTATCTGACTGCAGGGCATTGCTGAGATGCTCCGTCTAAATGTGCCAATGGCAATGAAGGTGGCATTTGATGGTTTGAAAGGTTCAGCATATAAAACAAGAGATCCTGCTATAACTGATGTTGGTGGGTTCGAAAGTGTTGAATTATCTGTGCTTCTCTGCAATGACGAATTTATTCAAAAACTTAACAAGGAATGGAGGGATGAGGATCATGCCACCGACGTTCTCTCAATGTCACAACATGTCCCTGGGCTCAAGCTTCCTATTGTAAGAATGCGAATTTTTCTAGCTGATGCTCTATGCTCGTTTTATAATAAATGAAAAAAACAGAACTTTCATTAAGTTGTTGATGGATTCCCTCATCTGCAGCTTATGTTGGGTGATATTGTCATTTCCGTGGAGACAGCTGCAAGACAAGCAGAGGAAAGAGGGCATACTCTTCTTGATGAGATACGCATCCTCTTGGTTGGTTTAATTAAATTCTAACGACTGTCTGATGAATGCTGAAGTTTATCATGCCCTTTGATATTATCTTTCCTCTCGTACAGGCATGTTTAAATTCACATTTGCGTGACCACAGCTTAAATTGCGGGAACGCTTTAAAAAAAAAAAATTATTTATTTAAATTATTGATGTAACTTTGGTGCTTTTGGTTGGTCCTTTGAACGATCATGCATCTGGACGATGATAAATCATTTATCACAAATCTCTCAAGAAACTGATCATAAATCATAGAAGTAAAGAAGAAAAGCTAAACCAATTGGCACAGGTACCAATGGATTGCATGTTTTTGCTACCAAATACAAAGTAAGAGGAAGGACCCTGCACTGAAAAATTAAACTGCTGAGGAAGAAAAATTGCAATATTTACATCTTATTTTATTATTGAAATTTTAGAAGAAATTATGCCATAAACTTTCACTCATTCAACTTTAAGCTTGGGTCTATTTCCCTGGTTTATCTAAGATTTTTATTTATTTATGTAAATTGAACATTGAAAGTGTAATAACTTCATATTTATGCAGGTTCATGGCCTATTACATCTTTTGGGATTTGACCATGAACTAAGTGAAGAAGCTGAAGCTGAAATGGAGAGAGAGGAGGAACTACTTCTGAAGAGTCTTGGTTGGAAAGGAAAAGGACTAATACAAAGTGCATGCGATGCTGAAACCAATTTAAGTTCTCACCAATACAGTTCAGATGGTAATTGTACTTTTGCTGATAGGCTGCAGCAATATACCTCTTGCTGTATCATCTATTGGTCCTACACACCATTTATTGAAATATTGTCATTTGCATATATCGAAGTATATGGGAACGTAATCTTACAGTTGGATTGTCAAAAGACAGGAAGAAAGAAGGCAGTCTTAGATTTTATAAACCAAAGTTCAGTTATATCTTCTGCGATATGGATGGTGAGATCATGCTGAGACATAATCTCTATATATTCTTTGGTGCTGTTTCTGGGTTTTAATAGTCTCCTGTATCATGTAAAGGAACATTGTTGAACAGCAAAAGTCAAATTACTCCTACAACTGTCATGGCGTTAAGAGAAGCCTTGTCAAGGGGTGTGAAAATTGTCATAGCTACTGGAAAAGTAAGCTCATATAGTCTCAAACTTGTTATTGCATCGTATTAAATTTTTTAAGATAGGCCAGTATGTTTTATCTTTAGTACCGTCTGTCTCAGTAAAATTTCTGATTCACTATATGTCGATATTGGCTGACATAAGATCTGACATATAGTGTTGAACATTTGGAAATAGGCTCGTCCAGCTGTTATAGATATTTTTAAGATGGTGGACTTGGCTGGAAAAGACGGAGTTGTGTCAGAATTTTCCCCTGGTGTTTTCTTACAGGTTACTATTTTATCTCTGGACCTTTGATGTTCATGATGAAGATTTATTCAGCAAGACACTACTTATTTGTAGCTTATAGTCTTGCCCCATGTCATATTCTCTTCTCATGCGTATGCTTGCATTCTTCTTTGCATCACAATTGTGTTTACATGAAACAACTCCTATTCAGTTCTTTCTGGTTCGCTGTTAATGTGGATAGTTTAGGTGTCCCTATCTCTTAGAGGGTCCAACAATACCAAAACTAGGAAAGGGCAAAGTTAAGAGTGCCTGAAAGGGCAAAACATACCAAAAAGAAAAACCCTTGAAAGAGTTGGACTGGCAATCCCAACGGTCAGCATAGCAAGTAATCAAATCATGTGTTATCCTGGCAGTCTAAGCTCCCACCTACACTTGCATATCTCTGTTATTTATATTTATATACCGAGTGATATGAGTCCTTGATGGGAGAGCAGCTGCTCAAACATCATTCAGCAGAAGAAAATAATGTGTATGTTCCAAAATAAAGTGATGGTATAAAGCATCGTAGACACTTAAAGGGCTTCCTCTAATTGAAAGCACTTAAACTACATATTAAGTAAACTACATATTTTTCCCCATACGATGCATGGAATAGATAATAATCTAAGTTTTTGGAAAATCATGCTTTTTTTTTTTTAAGATTTTCTAGCCACATGTTTTAGGATTTAAACTCTACTAAAATGCCAAAAAAGTGGAAAGAATTAAAAAAATTACAAAAACCCAATAAGATGTGTGGATAAAGATTGAGGGTAAAAAAATTGCGTGAAACTTGAGGAGAGGGGAGTCATGTTATTCATAACTTATAAAATAATGTGGCTTTGTATAAATGCTATATTTTATGTTGATATTAAACAGCATGAAATCTTTGAATTTGATCTTACATATAATTTTGCCTGCTGTATAAGTTCCCTGCTTTAGGCTGAGCCTTGCATTTCGTGCACCACTTGATTTCAGGGGTTGCTTGTTTATGGTAGACAGGGTCGGGAAATTTTTAGAAGCAACTTAGACCCAAATGTCTGTAGAGAGGTAATTTATATCAATTTTAGTCTTAATGCCTGTGAGATTTTACCATTTTCTGTAAATTAATTCATCTTACAAAGTGAAAAACAAGTATTTTCTTTTTCACCCAAAAGAAAAAAAATAAGAAGTATTTTTCTTGGATCAATCATGCAGAACTGTGTCCTCTTGGATTTTGTTGTAATTGTGAGCTACTCACTAGTTAACTCCGTATTCCACAGTTCTTTGTGTGCGTACCAAATCTATTTCTGACTTTGTAGCAGAACACTTGTGGAACCAGCTTATATTTCATCTGCCATAACGATTTCAGTGTATAGTCTGAGTTTTAGGAGAATGGATTTATTCATGTATCCATGGAAACTAATTTCATATCTCAGTCATAAAACCAACAAATTTAAAATATCTAATTATTTATTATTAATTTCATTGCTCTATGGAAAATTTATTGTCATTTTTAAGAGAAAGAAGTACGCTTTTTTAATTGCAGGCATGCATCTACTCTTTGGAAAATAAGGTTCCACTTATTGCATTCTGTGAGGGGCGCTGCTTAACCCTTTTTGATCACCCACTGGTTGATTCATTGCATACAGTATATCATGAACCCAAGGTAATACAACATTGTATATTCTTTCTTGCATTCTGTTCGTCATTCCCTTCTATTTATGTGAAAAATCTTTGCAGGCAGAGATCATGCCTTCTACTGAACATCTCTTGGCTGCTGCTGACATACAGGTAGGCACTGCCAAAATATTTGCTTCTGGTTTGAGTTCATGAATAGGGTTCCTACGGATGCTTGATGATATTCAAGATTAATTACCTACATCACTACTGGAACTCCAGAAAGCTGAAATGAAAATTCTATGATATTTCTTCAATTTCTTTAAGGAACAGTGAAAAAGGTACTACAAGGAACTCAAACAGAACCCTTTGCAAAGATTAAGTGGCAATGGTGGGCGTGCCAATGGCTAAGAGAAAAGAGAAAATGCGGTAAACCAAGGTTGCTAGACATCTCCCCAAAGCCTTCTCCAGATTTTGCCTCCCTGGTTAATCTCACAATCCCCGCTTTGTATTGATCTTCCCCAGCTAGCTTCCTCTAGAAACTCACTAAAAGCAAACATGTGCCTCCTTACCCTCTGGACTATTCTCCAAACTGTTTTTAAGTCATGCCCTAAATGACATGTACAAGGTGTCATGTTCATCTTTTGTCCATCTGTTTGTCTGTGAATTTCACTGTTATCATTTTCCCAGAAAGCCCATTAAAGGTCTAGAATTGTTACAACTGTAGTGAAGGACCTAATTTATTATTATCCGTGTCATTTTGGGTTCTTGCTAACACTAGTCTTTTGGTTCTGCAGAAAATGATTTTCTTTGACACTGCTCAGAGAGTGGCTAGCACATTGCGGCCACACTGGTCAGAGGCAACATCTGATCGTGCCAGAGTTGTTCAAGCTGTGCCAGACATGCTTGAAATTGTACCTTTGGGAACTTCAAAGGGGAATGGAGTAAAAATCCTTTTAGATCATTTGAGGGTTACCGCTGAGGAGGTAGCGCACTGATTTGTTTCTCCTCTGATGGTTTTTGCATTTTCTCTCTCTCTTGGCTTGTTGGCATTTGTGTTTATTTTACGGGGGAGTTTCTCCTGGGAACTCTAACGATAACACTATTCATGTGTCTGATAGCGTTGTATGCTTTAATATTTCATGTAAGAAAAATCTAGTATGTTAAATGGGAAATGCAGACATTTTAGTTAATTCACTGTTTAAAAAGTACACAACCATATTCTAGCTTAGTGTGTTCAATGACCCGATTGCATATCACTTGGCCTGGCATATATCTTCTGAAATTTTCAAGCATACATTGAGAGGACAAATATCAGTTCCAGAATTGTTGATCTGTGATGTAAATCAGATTTGAGGCGCGGTTTCAATTCTCTCGTCTAAGAACGTGGCTATATTGACTTCCATCAGTGCATTTCCCCACCTCTAATTACTTATTTGCAGATAATGGCTATTGGTGATGGAGAAAATGATATCGAGATGCTTGAGCTGGCTTCTCTTGGCATTGCTCTCAGTAATGGAGCAGAAAAGACAAAAGCAGTGGCCAATGTAATAGGTGTGAGTAATGACGAAGATGGTGTTGCTGACGCCATTTACCGATACGCATTCTGAGCTCCAGCGAAACTGGAATGAGAGAGTCTGCAGAATAATTGTTGAGGGGTCAAAGCGGTTGCCCCTAATTAATTTTTTTCCAAGATACTTTTTCCTTCTTCCAAGAATTAAAGGGGAAGAAATTGTTGTCTCACACATGTCATTGACAAGTATAATCGGTAACTTATGGCTGACGCATAAAGGCCTGTTAGCCTTGCTTCCTTTTTACTCTCTAGAATTCAGTATATTTAGGAATTATAAAGAAGGGGGAATCCGTGAATCCCTAAGAACAACTTCATTGCTTAAATTAGGGTCTGTATTCATTTTTTACTTCATAGACTCATAACTGCGATCAATTATTGGACGTCATATCAAGTTCTTGCGCCCTAACGGTTGTTCTTTTATCATAAAATTGTTTCAGAAATCAATGTCATCCTAACTCCTTAAACAATTCACATTATAGATTCAATGCGAAGGTAATTATGTGAGGGCCTTGTCTTGACTTTCTCGGAGCCAGCTGATCTATCTTGGTCGATAGATGGGAAGATATCTTCTTTTGCTTATGGTGTCTCTGATATGGGAATTTCTATGCGTTCTTTTAGGAGATTAAAAAATAAAAATTGTTTCTGGAAGACCAAACTTTTTATGTTTAAAATAAGTTTTCAGATAAGCTTTTCGGAAATTTAGTAAGTTATCCACAAAATGTATTCAATTTTCAGTTATTGTAATTTTAAAATTTTCATCCTACGTCGATTCTTCTTTTCATTGATTGGAAATTTTGATTGAAGGAAATATAAAGATGTTTAGGTTGGCCTAATGACTACTCTGCTGGTCCTATTTATAATATACTTTTAGCATATTTTACATAAATTAAGAAATATTTTAAACTGCTTCATTAAAATATAATATACTCCTCCGGTCCTAATTATAAGACCCAATTGACTTATTTGAGAAGATTAAGGAAGTAAGTTAAGTTGGTTATTTATAATAAATAAGTATTGTCATTCCTAAAATATCCTTGTTAATTAAGTATATTAGCTAAAACTATCATTATTAGAAGGATTATCTTGAAAAAAAATACATAAATATAAGAGACAAAATGGATTAGGGTCTTATAATTAGGACCAAATAAAAAGTCAAATGGGGTCTTATAATAAGGACCGGAGGAGTATTTTTTTAATTTTGTCCTTATTTAATATATATATCTTTTTTAAAAAATAACTATCTATACTATAAAAAATAAGGACAAAATAATATATTCATAACAACAATTTAATGAAATGATTTATAAATAGAATAAAAAAACATTTTCTGTATTTTATAAATAGCACAGGCGAGTATTTTCATATAGAATATTAAAAAAATCATCATTTCCGTTTACACGTATTTGTAGATTCTGCGCAAGAGGAAAGATAAATAGACCACCGAAAAGTAAAGCAAGATTAATAATGCTATTAACTGATACTGTTCATCTTTCCACTTGAATTTCAAAATTTCAATACCATCAACACATTTTATAGCATGCAAGAGCGACGAAGGGATGAAAGATGATTTAAATTCAGCGAGATAATGTTATTTTCTTTCTTCCATAAATGGGACCTGAACCAGAAGTAGAAGCAATTTGGTAATATGCTTTGCTGCCTCTAGCTGTAATTACTATTAAGACCAGTCCTAATAAAAGCTGCTGGAAACTAACTCCATTTAGACACTAGAGACGTTTAAATAGCTCTTCGAAGCCTTCTTTGATATGACTGCCTTGGGACTGTGCGAGTTTTGAGCTCTCTTCCTTTGAGGAATTTGCCGCTTCGCTAAATCTTCCACACATTTCACGTCTGAGAGGGATGTGAAGGCTCTGGATTTACTCCTTCCGTTCTTTATTATAAGAAACATTTGATGCTTATGGCATGTTTCTATATATAAGAAACACTTAAAAATTGTCTCTACTTTTTTGTGTTGATTTCCTATTTTACCCATATTTATTGTCTCCAACTCACACTTTCTCTCCCTCCTACTTCTCTTTCTTTTAATAATTTAATTGTTCTCTCTCATACTCTCTCTCTTTATTAATGAGGGTATTTTTGGGAAAAAAATTATATTTTTTACACATTGATTGTTCTTAACTAATTTTGACTGCTTTTTTGATCACGTAATTCGGTTATTTGTCTCTTATAATAAGGAACGGAGGGAGTACCTTCGTAGAACTTGGAAAGCCCTCTCCTGCAGATTACACAAAGGGATTCATTTGAGCAAAGGAATATACAAAATTTAAATTAAGCATGATGCCCAAAAGGCTCGAAGTTTTCTCAAGGCACTTACTTGATGGGAAGTTGAGCCAACATCTCTGAAAAATCATGCAGAGGCTCATCTGAAAATGAGGACGAGGATGACAAAGACAATGAGGATGCATCTGATGAATGTGATGACGATGTTGATTCCAAAAACTGGCTTGAGTCTTTACAACAGGATACGACGAATGCAGATTCAGGGATTTCTTTTGCAGAAGCTACATTAGGGCTGGTAGCTTTGCTTCTCTTGTCTGTAGCTGTAACTGTATCCATCGAAACTCTCAAGAGGATCAAGGAAGAAGCTAGGTGGGTAAGGGCTTTTCCCCTGTATTTCTGACCCTAAACAGAAAAGTGAAGTGGGATATTAATATAGACATGCCATAGAAGGTTATGCAGTGTTTTTGTACGAGAAAATTTAACCAGAACTATAAGCTCTTCATATTATAATGTTCTCAGTTACCTTTTCGTTGCACCTTAAGATCGTCATTTTATAGTACATTCTATTGAATCTAGTGTGGTTTCCTAAGGTTATGCCAGGCACTATCTATGTTTCCAAATTCTATGCTTTGTCTCCATATAGGGGTATCAAATAACAACAAAATATGAGAATGGTACGCTGGAATTTCATCCGTATGTCGAGCCCAGTCCGTTGGCATGTTAGATCTTGCCAAATAAAGTTTTGAATCCAAGCTTAACATCAGACAACTAAAATCCTAAAACAAACCCACGTTGGGGGGTAGGGGTGGATCACCTACCTCGAAACGAACTGTCTCTGCCTTCGCACGAAGCATCTTGAATTTCGTTGCATAACGAGATTCCTTTGGAATGAACCTGAAACTTAATTGACAAGGTTGTTTACGATGCTCTTTTAACAGGCATTTTGGCAGGTTTGTGTAATAATACAGATCAAAGGCATCCTAGTTTCAGTCATGCTTTTTTCATCACTGAAGACGGTTATTTCTTTCTTTCATCTCTTGCTGCACATATTTTGACCATTCAATCCATTTAATCGTGCATAAATAACAAAAGACCAAGCTGATGACTCTTTCAATCGAATAATTTTTTAGTGTATCGGCACTGAATTTTTCCAATTACGATTCGCTCTGGTTAATAGTCATAGGTAGCAGGCGGAATGTTTAGCCAGGGTGAGTAAATAGCGAACACAGAAAACAAGGCAATGCCAAAAAAGGGCAGCTTAAATTACACTTCATGTAGCCACAGGAAATGGAAATTCCATGGTACACATTTTTTATTCAAAAACACAAATCTATAAGCTCATACAAAAGAGGAAAACAAAAATTTGCAGTAGGGCTAGTCAGATGCAGATCCATTACAAGAAGTAGAACTGTGACAAGGACGTCCAAGTTGTGGTTTTGAAGTTAGAATTGTTGATTATCTTTGGCGTCTCAAAGAGTCCTCAAGCCGGGAGTTTTTTCTTGCACATTCCAAGATGGTCTTATCAGCAGTGATGAAGTACGCAGCAATTGTAGCTGTTCAGGAAACAAGAATCTGATGTTAATTATGTGAATGAATTCAAACTTCGGATGACGGGAGGGACAAGTAAATAGGTTACGCGTTTTATTCCCAAATAGATCAGCAGCACAAAATGAATCCTAGTCCTTCATGATTGAATTTCAGCATTAAGGTAAACCTTTTTCAGAACTATATAAATTTGACATCATACCTGCAGAAATAATAAGTGCCTGAGCAGTGTAATTGAGGTTTGCTTTAGCCCAGGGAACTGTACGGACTGCAACCAACTGAAAATTGAAGACAAGAATGAAATAAACTTCAATAGAAGAATATAATATTAGAGATGAAGCAAAATTGGGTGCTATTTTCACGCGCGACATATCACTGTCAGTGACAGCCAAACGTTCATGCATCAGTAATCACTAGATTTCCACATCACACTCTTGATTAAGTGCCAGAAGTCTGTAGCCCAGAAGATTAGTTCCGAAACTTCAAAAAAGTCTCTACTCAAACCTGTCATGTGAAAGTTCAATTTAACAATGTTTTTCCTACATGACAATGACATCTGTGGTGTATTGGCATTAAGATGCTCAATAATTTCACCACATCACTATATGATTGTGAGCTGACAGCATACAGGCAATTTCGGGCAGTCAAATATGGCCACAAAAGAAATGATGTAGAAAAACAGAGCAATACCAAACTGTTCAACAGCTGTCTAACGAACAAAGAATTTAGACATGGAATTTAAAATTGCTGATATCATGATTTTGATCGCTCAAAGGCAAGGATCAGAACAAGAAGAAAAAATTCCAACTTTTAACTAGTGATTGTTAATTAATGAATGACACTGAGGGTTAAGTTACTTCCCCCAGGGGAGAACTACACAGACTTATCAGAAATACTTTACTAATATGATTTTTTTTTAACGCCAATTATTCGCATGATTTATGACAGCAAGATCACCAAAATATAGTATCTCATCACAAAAAGAAAATGCTACACCTAGAAAACAAACAGATATCCTTTAAAAAAGAAAACTCTAACTAAAAAGAGGTTCAGCACCGCCATTAGAAGTAAGAGACCAACAATCTAAAAAGTAAAAAATATACCGTGGGAACAGCACTGGCAATGCAAGCAATGGAAGCTGCCCTAAATCCAGCACGAACTCCTTCTGAAATTGAAGCAAAGGATAACATGAATGATGATGTCCAGTTTAGAGCGTCATTTGACAAGATGTTAAAATAATATAGCAGGATGTCCAGCTTCTTAGTTTCCCTATTTTCTTGGTTATTATGAGGAGATCCCTCATCAATCAAAGCAGTTGTTATTTGCCTTTCTAAATCAACTAGAGAGATACACTTTCATGAAAATTCAATAAGGGTAAAGTGTTATTTAAACGTATATGAAAGATGATGATTAAATTTAATAGATAAATTTCGGTGAGCAAATCAGAGAACAAGCAATTCGTATAACATCATTAATCACGTGGTTCCCATTCAAACCAATCAAGTAGACAGGGATCTTGTTTAAAATACACAATTAAACTCCGAAAAAAGATGAACCACAAAAATATAAATCGCCCCATTTCAATTCCCACCATTTCCCAAGATTTCTCAGAAAACAAAGAGAGCACGCTCCATGTAAATGATCTACAATACGAACAAGTCTCAAATCAGATAAAATAAAAAATAATGATACCATCAGTGCATAGCTTAGTCCTCAAAATCTTCTGCTCTTCAGCTGGAGAAGCAATTAAGAAGCCTTTTGTCTGCGAGAGCATATCCCTGAGCTCGGACGGAATACCCATTCTATTCCCTTCCCAAGATTAACTGCAAGACAATCTCTGTGCTTCTTATAAAGTGCCACAGCAGGAGACGTGGTAGAATTTCGCTATGACCTATTCCGCGGCCAGGTTCCTTGAACCGAGCCACCTCTGAAGCAAAGCAAAGAGCGGTTTTGCTCGTGGCGGCCTACAAATTTCCCAGTTGGCGATGAAATTGTCTTAATTAATATTATGATATTTAATATAATACTTATTTAACTAATTTAATTAAATTAAAAAAGTTAAGTAAATTAATTAACTATAAGAAAAGTAATATATTTTTCTTAAAATATTATAATTATCTTTTTTAATATTTTTTTCCCTCTTCTACTTGTGGTTGAGAGAATATTTATAAAGATAATTTTAAAAAAATTAATAAATATAATAAATGAGTTTTATATTCAAAATTAAAACTAACTCAAAAATTAATTCTTATATTAAGGACGTGTTTTTTAAACAAATAAAATAAATAAATAGAGTACTTGTGTTGTGCACGTGCCAACTGAGGCTTGACATGTGCTAGAGGCCATGAGACAGTCGTCTATTTGTCGTCTTTCTCGTCATCCCCATAGTGTTTTAAGAACCTACTCCGGGACACGAAAAATCTGGCGGGGGCAGCTGAAGCTGGCTTCCCTCCGCTTGCCTCCTGGGTCAAGAGTCCATCCATTTCCCTCCATTTATATTAAAATCTCATGCATCCGCTTCTATTAACAACCTTGACTGTCCGCTACCGCTAATTCTTCTTCTTCTTCGTCATAACTCATTCCCGTGGGTCGGCACCGCTCTTCCTTCCGGTGTCAGAAGTGCAAAATTAGCTATTACTATTTCTGGATTACAAATGAACTCTTATAATTATCACATGAAGTAGTACATCATAACCACCCTGGCTTTATTACACCACTGCAAGTACTCCAAATCCATTCACTTGGTGCTAAAATGCGGTGCACAGCTAACCATGCGTCAACTTTATCAAATTCAGGCCCAACTTTTCGTTTTCCCTCTATTTCCCGATTCTAAATCTATTGACCCCAACATCATCGCCGTTAAGCTCATAGGGGTATGTGGCGCCCGCGCTAATGCGCACCACGGTGCTTTAATCTTCACTCATTACCTTTCAAACCCAAATATCTTCGCTTACAATGCCCTTCTCAAAGCATTTGCTCAGAACAATCTCTGGCAAGGTACGATATATCACTTCAACAAGCAATTGTTAACGCCTGATGCTCCAAACCCAGATGAGTACACGTTCACTTCCGTTCTCAAGGCATGCGCTGGACTTGCCTGGCCGGTAGAAGGTGAAAAGGTTCATTGCATTGTCACTAAATATGGATGCGAATCAAACCTTTTTGTGTGTAACTCGCTGGTGGATTTATCTTTTAAAGTGGGTCAGCTTGGGAATGCTCAGAAGCTATTTAATAAGATGATTTTTAGAGATATTGTATCTTGGAACACTTTACTTTCTGGTCATTGTTTAAGTGGAAACACCAATCAGGCAAGGTGGATTTTCGATGGGATGGGTGAGAAAAACACGGTTTCTTGGTCGACGATGATTAGTGGCTATGCAAAGATGGGCAAGTTATATGAAGCACGCCAGCTTTTTGATAAAATGCCAGAGAGAAATGGAGTTTCATGGAACGCAATGATTTCTGGTTATGCCCAAAATGAGAAGTATTCCCATGCTATAGAGTTATTTCACCAAATGCAACAACAGAGTAATCTGGTGCCCAATGATGTTACACTCGTTAGTGTATTGTCTGCTTGTGCACAGCTTGGAGCACTTGATTTAGGGAAGTGGATTGATAGATTTATAAAGCGAAACAAGATAAAGCTGAGTCTGTTTTTAGGCAACTCACTGGCTGATATGTATGCAAAGTGTGGATGCATAGTGGATGCTAGGCTTGTTTTTGATTCAATGCAGGAAAAAGACGTGACCTCTTGGACTATTATAATCACCGGCTTAGCAATGCACGGGCATGCAAATGAAGCCTTCATCTGCTTTAGAGAAATGATTGAACATGGAATGAGGCCTTGTGATATAACTTTCATGGGGCTACTAACAGCATGTACGCATGCTGGACTGGGTGATGAGGGGCTGGACTATTTTCATATGATGGACCAAGTGTATGGAATTTCTCCTAAGATTGAACACTACGGGTGCGTGGTTGATCTTCTTAGCCGCACTGGTCATCTAAAAAAAGCTGAGAATTTGATCATCTCAATGCCTATGGAGCCTAATGTCATAGTTTGGGGTGCACTTCTTGGTGGAGCTGGGAATGCGGGCTGGCGGTGCGGATATGGGCCAACCCGCAGCGGTGCGGGCTGAAGTAGCCCGCACTTTGGCGGGCTGGCAAAAGCCCGCTGGCCCGCCTAACTTTTTTTTTTAAAAAAAAATTATTATTTGTATAAGTTTGAACTTAGTTTGTAATGTTAAAATTAGACTTGAAGTTTTAAACTTGAGTAATGAGTTATAATAAAATAATGTGAGGATTAATTTATAATTTGAGAAGATATTTTAGAAAACTAACACATATTTTTTCCTAAATAATTAATTTGACTATTTTTCTTATCCAAATTAATTAAATAGATATTTTATGTATGTATTACATATGCAATTACATGGATGAGAAGATGTAAATATGAAATTTGGGGGTTAAAATCCTCCAATTATGTTGTATAACATATTAGAAATTATATAAAAATTATAATTTTAAAAAAAAAAAAGCGGGCTAGTTGGCGGGCTAGCCCGCTGCGGAACGGGCTAAAAACGGTGCGGGTTGGAGAAGCCCACACCTTAGCGGGCTGACATTTTGCCAACCTAAGCCCGTCATTTTTGGCGGGCTGGCGGGCAGGCCCAGCCCGTATTACCAGCTCTACTTCTTGGTGGGTGTAGGATATATAAAGATGCAGAGAGAGGTGTTCGCATAGCTCAACGCATTCTGGAACTGGATCCTGACCACTCTGGAAGCTATGTCTATATTGCTAATATACATGCTTCAAAGGGAAGGCTAGATGATGCAGCTAAGTGTAGGTTGAGAATGCGAGATAACGGAGTAATAAAAACACCTGGGTGTAGTTGGATAGAGGTGGATAATACTGTTCATGAGTTCTTCATGGGAGACTTGGACTCACATCCGCAGTCGGAAAAGATTAGTTTAATGATTAGAGAATTAAGATGGAGATTGAAGCTAGCTGGATACAAACCTAAGACAGACATTGTGGTACATAATGTGGATGAAGAAGAAAAGGAGGATGCTTTATCCATTCACAGCGAGAGGTTGGCAACAGCATTTGGGCTAATTAGTACTGGTCAAGGAACGACAATTAGAATAGTAAAAAATCTGCGAGTTTGCGAAGACTGCCATGATGCTATAAAGATGATCTCTCAACTTGTTCAGAGAGAAATTATTGTGCGTGACCGTACTCGGTTCCATCATTTCATAAAAGGCACATGCTCTTGTAATGACTTTTGGTAGTGAAACAGAGTGACAAGAGATCTCTGGTTCATTTGGGTGAGTATCTATTCAAATGACTAGGGCCCTTGGCAAACAGGAATAGGATAAGATGATGATAGCGTTTGAAAATACTTATAAACATGATTAGTAAATCAAGATAAAACTTTTCTCACATATTTGTTTCGTTAATCATTATTCAAAAGCTATAGTCAGAATCACAATCTATCTTCTTCCGCTGCAGTTGGATTATTTTGGCAGCCAAAAGTCAGACGGAGGTGTTGTTTGGCACAGGGTTCCCCAAAGCTTGACATGAATAGAATTCAAAGTTGAAGATAAAACTATGAATCAGTGGCGGCCCCTATTGGATCTTGGTTATTTGTTCGATGTGTTCCCATTGATGACCTCAATTCCAACTGGAAAGGTGTTTAGAGCTAATGATCTCGGGAAATATGCTTCTCAGATGTTGCATCGCATCCTTTTTTTTTTTTTGGCCAACGGCATCGCATCTTTTATTTTATTATCGTTGTATTGTATGTTATACTACCTCCAATTCTAATTATAAGATCTCCTTTGTAATCTATAAATGAGAACTTATAATTAGAATTTTTTCCCCCATCTTGTGCATTCTGTGGACTTCTTGACTCACCGGCATGCTTAACTTACCGATCAAACAGTATCTTTTTATCCCTCTAGAAATCCTCCATCTAGGTCTATAATTTGAAGGGAAAAAGGATCTGCAGTAGTCAATTAAAAATCATAGATTTTATATGATTATCAGCCCAAAAAATTAATACGCAATGAAGGGAAACAGAGAAAGCAGAGAAAGAAGACCAAAATAAAATTGTACATAGGCAGACAAGCGGAGATTTGAAAGGGAGCAGAAAGAGAGGGAAAGAAGAGATATATGATACCAAATGGCCGCAAGTCATTTGTGATAAGGGCCCAATAAGGGCAAGTTTCGATGGAGAAAGGAGAAGAGACTGAGAGTGTGCAGTAGGGATGGCTAAATTTGGCCCCCAAAAAAAAAATTTCAATGGAAGATGGGAGATTTTTTTTGCACAAAATCCATCCACGTGACGCTTTTACAGGATCATGGACGTTAATTAAATGCCGCCACCTGTTTTTGTTGCCCACCGCCCACGCTCGATGACGAATACATAAACATCGGATTCTTGAACCATTCTGCGACCAACACTCAATCCTAACGTCAATGTCACATTGCAAGGAACGGCACATTTTACGATGGATTCAAATATTTTCCAAATATTCAATTCTTCAATTCAACTGCAGGATACTCCTTAGCCATCTAATAACTATCAAAACTGAAGCATCTCACTCATTTCTCTTTCCTCGCTCCAAATACGGCATTGTATCAATTCGAGATCGAACTAGAATAAAACACAGGAACACTTTGGAAAGGAACCATCGGCCCTGGTTGATTTCTATCTTCTTGAGTTGGAAGAATGGGATCAAATGATTCGGGGATGAAGATTGTCCATGGCGAGGCTGGTTTTATACTCGAAGACGTTCCTCACTTCTCCGACTATATTCCTAATCTTCCTGTATCTCTTCTTATTATGTCCTCTCTTTACGCTTTGTTTAAAGAAATCAAATCAATGCTGCTTTAAATATAGTAGTGTTTGTTTGTGCTTGCAGACATACCCAAATCCGCTGCGATCTAATCCAGCTTACTCTGTCGTTAAGTAAGTGAAATGTTCCACTATTGTGATTTTCGGATGTGATATTCTAAACTACTTGCTGGTTCTAATTCAACATATATTGGGTCTGTTGATTAAAATATATATATATATATATATATATGTATTGGCTCATGATGCGGCTTCTTTTGTGTTATCAGGCAATATTTTGTTCACGTCGATGACACGATTCCTCAGAAGGTTCACTTTTGCATCTTAGTTGTATCATACTCTATTAATTGTGCAATCATGCTTAAGCAGCACAGTTTTCCGTCACCTGATCAGCTCATTTCTTAACCTTCTGTATTTTATAGAGCAGAAGAGAAATTTTCTTTTAGGTTCTTGTTTTCCAATAATATTATAACATGATGCCAATGATTACATCTTTTGTTGGCCTCTCAAATAGATTGTTGTTCACAAGGATAGTCCAAGAGGAGTACATTTTCGACGAGCCGGAGCCCGCCAAAGGGTAATTTGCCTTTCTGTATTTAGTTATTATTATTGTTGAGATTTGAATCAATGAATATGCTGCTGTTATTTCAGGTGTATTTTAACTCGGATGACGTGCGTGCATGTATTGTTACATGCGGTGGTCTCTGCCCTGGGCTCAATACCGTCATAAGGGAAATTGTGTGTGGTCTTTCGTACATGTACGGTGTCCACAAGGTCATTGGTATAGATGTGAGTGCTAAACTCTTTTACTTCACGTTCAATTCATTATCTTTTCCTTTCGAGTACGTTAGCAGCACTTTTCCTTGATCAATTCTTTTCAAAGTAAAATATGCGCATGAACAAAAATGACACATTCATAAGGTTATGACAGCTGATTGATATAACATAATCAAGCTAAATTGAGAAAATAGACAAATCCAACATTTGGATTTTCACCTGGGATTGGGTGGTTTGCTGTTTTTTTTTTTTTTCCTGTGTAAAATGGCTTGCTGTTATTTATTAATAAGACTTTAGTGATTCAGTTTCACCACCAACCTAAATCTGGCTATATACATACAGGGGGGTTATAAAGGTTTCTATTCCAAGAATACTGTTACTCTAACACCCAAGGTGGTCAATGATATTCACAAGCGTGGAGGTACAATTCTTGGAACATCAAGAGGAGGCCATGATAAGACTAAGATAGTTGACAGCATCCAGGATCGCGGAATTAATCAGGTTTGCTATGTGCTTAACACATTCAGAAAAAAGATCTCTGAGCAGGTTATTGTTATGGCATGAGTGCTTACTGTTTTAGTTACGGTTAAAGGTTTACATTATTGGAGGAGATGGAACTCAGAGAGGAGCAGCTGTGATTTATGAGGTACACTGAATCAAAAGATGTCATGTTAGAATTCTCCCCCTGGTCAATTAAGATGGACATTTATTTCACTCAAAGAAGAAATATTTTTAATATATATATTCTTACTAATATGCATCTGGATGTGTACATATCATCTGCATCATCATATTTGCCGCCTTTGTAGTCCTACTGGTTCAATCCAGATTAGAATCCAATGTAGTTTTTAGATGGTACTTTGACGCTAAAATGTGTGTGTGTAATTGCCTTTTGTTGTTTGTTCACGCGGTTAAGTCATTGGTTGATTGGTGAATAGTGCTTTAATAACTTAATTCTAAAGTCTAGTTATCCTTATACCTTTGTTATTTCTGATATTGTACTCCTTAGAAAGCAATTAAGGCAATAAATTCTTGTACATAAAACCGGTTGCCAAAAATGTTTACGAGGTACATAGTGCAATAAATGGCCCTCGATACTTGGGTTCAGCTTGGTGGAAATTCGAATTGAACATGTGGGTGAATATGACCTAAAAGCAATATGGAGTGGTGAAATAGTCTGATTGTCCCAATATCGTTCCTACCATCTTTCGTTATATGAGGCAAGCATTCTAAACAGACATTGGTTATCATACAGGAAGTCAGACGGCGAGGTCTCAAAGTGGTGATTGCTGGGATTCCTAAAACCATAGATAATGACATCCCGGTATGCTTAATCACATGGTTTTAATTTATTTATAATGAAATCTTTTTATCATCACTACTTTTGCCAGAGGAGTTTATTATTAATAAAATTAACTTCAATTTCCTTTCTTTGCTTTAGGTTATTGACAAGTCCTTTGGTTTTGATACTGCCGTTGAGGAGGCTCAACGTGCTATCAACGCAGCACATGTTGAGGCTAGTAGTACTGAGAATGGAATTGGAGTTGTAAAGCTAATGGGACGCTACAGTGGTACACTTCACATTTGGGTTTGATTCACCGATATCTCATAGGCTTCTAATTTAGATTTTGCAGACCCTAAGTCCCCTAATCCAAATATAAATGAATCACTGTTTATCGTTTACTCTCTTTGAATCCTTTTTGTTCATTGTTTTTTATGTTATCATGGGTACTTGTGCCTTCAGGTTTCATTGCAATGTATGCCACTCTTGCTAGTAGAGATGTGGACTGTTGCCTGATTCCAGAGTCACCATTCTACCTTGAAGGAAAGGGTGGACTTTATGAATTTATTGAAAAGAGACTAAAAGAAAATGGACATATGGTTATAGTCATAGCCGAGGGAGCAGGGCAAGATCTTCTTGACGCCATGGATGAGAAAGATGCCTCTGGAAACAAGCTACTTAAAGATGTCGGCCTCTGGATATCTCAGAAGATTAAGGTACTTCATATGATCAAGAATGCTCTTAATATATGATTGTTTTACTGAACTTCCATGTATTAGAGATATTGCATAATGCGAACACAGTTAATTATTCTTTCACGTTTTTTCTGTGTCCACCAGTGTTTTTTTTTTTTTTTAATTTTCAGCTGAACATTTAATTTTCTACAATAGGACCACTTTGCAAGGCAAAATAAGATGCCCATCACTCTTAAATATATAGGTCAGTTTCTCTAATTTTGTCCTCTTCCCTATTTCCCCCTAATTGACTTCTTTGTTTAGTTACCCAAATCTACATATGAGGAGGGATGAAAGTTAGAGGTTAGGAGTACTTAACTGAGTTATCTGTCAGATCCTACTTACATGATCCGGGCGATTCCAAGCAATGCATCAGACAATGTCTATTGCACACTTCTTGCTCAGAGTGCAGTTCATGGGGCAATGGCAGGGTATACTGGCTTCACAACCGGCCTGGTCAATGGAAGACATACATATATTCCATTTAATGTGAGTTATACCTTATGCTATTGTAACAATGTATAACATTTTTTCACTGCATGCGTCTGAGTGAAGCAATGGTCCTCCATTTTTCATACGAGTTCACCACTAATCCAGAAGGATGGTGATGAAAAACAGCCAATAGAGCATAATGCTTGCTTGCTTTCTTCTCTGCTCTTCCTAAAGTTTCTATAGAGAGTTGGTATATGAACAAGATTAGAATCGTTTCTGACAAAACGATATCATATCCAAAATTTGGCACCCAGAGAATCATTGAGAGGCAGAACAAGGTTGTAATTACTGATAGAATGTGGGCAAGACTCCTTTCTTCGACCAACCAGCCAAGCTTTATAAGTCCAAAAGATGTTAATGAAACTAAGGAGGAGGAGCTGCCCATCACTCTGTTGTTGGACAGGGACGAATGTGAGGATAAACAACCGTCAGAAAATAATGCCAAAAACCATATCACGACGGAGAAGAAAGGAAACAAGTAGACATCAGCTTCTTCATCTGCTACCATATGCGGGGGAACATAGCTTGAAGAGTAAGCGATTTACTTCTTTTCTTACATTGGCAATTTATTTTTTTATTTTTTAAATTATGGCCATGTTCCAGCTTGGTCATATCATCTGTATTTTTCATTAAGTGGACTAATGGTGTCTCTTCAAAGTTGAGGAATCAAAAACAGAATTAAATAAATTTAAGAGATGAAACTAAAAGCTGAAATAAAACTCTTGCTTCTTGTCATTCTTTTAAAAAAAATTTAGTGATTTTAAAAGCCACGAGATAAAAAATGAAAATAAATAAGTTCATGGGATGAAAATAAATTTTAATGTGAAGAAGTGAAGATGTACGCTTCTGTTGCTTTCTTTCTTTTTTTTCATTTTTTTTTGGGGGTAGGGAGAACGGAGTTAACTTTTAACACTGATACTAGATATTTAATAAACCTGTGACGGATTAAGGATTTATTTGGTATACTTAGCACAATTAAAATTGTCATTCTTAAGGAAAGCATTGTAAGTATTAGGAGCGCCATAAGCGTAGCAACGACCCTCCTGGGTGTTAAAAATCTTCAATTTTAAATCCAGTCAAGGCCACATGCGATCTCAGTGGAGTTGCTCCCAACTAATACAATCAAACTTTGTGTGCATAATTTTTAATTAAAAGCAACGTTTGATCTAACTCAATACTTCTACTTCTATTGCTTTAAACTATATACTACCTGAGTCCTAAATATAAGAATTAGCTGACTAATTTGAGTAGATTAAGGAAATAAGTTAAGTTAATTATTTGTAACAAATCGGTGTTGGTTTTTCTAAAATATTCTTGTTAATCAAGTATATTAGTTAAAACTATCATGATTAGAAGGATTATCTTGAAGAAAAATAGATAAATATGGGAGATAAAATGGATTGGGATCTTATATTTAGAATCAAAATAAAAGTCAAACAAAATTTTATATTAAAAACCAGAGGTAGTATTGTGGACTTAATTTATTTTGGATAATGGAGTTCAAGTGTTCAACCATCTATGAGCTTATTCCTCTGCACATCAAGTGGGCTACATGATAATCCCCTGATTGTTTCAATGGTTATTCGTGATTTTCCTTTTTCATACGGGAACACGTTATATCATTTTTATGCCATGACTGATAAATATTTTAAGTTTTGGGCCATTTATTGGGAAAATCAAAAAATTTCACATGGTAAGGTAGAATAGGACCCTGCTTAAGCACATGAGAAAAGAGTCCTATTGTAGCATCACGGCACCTTAATAAAATATATAGGGAGAACAACAAGCCGTCGAAGATGAAGAAACCAAAACTCAAAACAAGGATGTAGGTATTCAGCCCTATTGGACTTCGATCAAATTTATGGGGAAAACAAAAGCAAAATAAATGAGCTCAAAATTAAACGAAAGAACTAAAAATAGATAATAAGAAGGGAAAAAGACAAAAAAAATGACATGTTAACTTGGGAATGAAAATACCAAATTGTCATTCATTTATTTATTATTTTCAAAATACGAAAGCCCCCACTAGTTGGCCGGTCGCCGAAGCTCTGGTGGAGGCAGTCACCGGAGCTTTGATGACTGGCCGACAATTGGTCACCAGAGCTCCGACAGTCAGAAATAATTTTTTTGACAATTTTTACAACTTCAATATAACAGTTAACTACTTTTATAATGCTATTAACAACTTTAGTATAGCAGTTAACAACAGGTTTTTTGGGAAATTCAACAAGCTCCGGCGACCGGAAACAATTTTTTTGAAAATTTTTACAACTTTAGTATAACAGTTAATAACTTTTATAATGCTATTAATAGTTTCAGTATATCAGTTAACAACAGATTTTAAAGGAAATTCAACAATTGGTTGTCAAAGTTTCGGCAACCGGAAACAATTTTTTAAATTTTTTTTACAACTTCAGTATAACGGTTAATAACTTTTGTAATGCTATTAACAATTTCAGTATATCAATTAACAATAGGTTTTTCAGAAAATTCAACAATTGCTCCGACGACCCAAAACAATTTTTAAAATTTTTTTACAATTTCAATATAATGGTTAACAACAGGTTTTCTGAGAAATTCAACAAGTTCTAGTGGACGGAAACAATTTTTTTTAAATTTTTACAACTTCAGTATAACAATTAACAACTTTTGTAACGCTATTAACAATTTCAGTATATCAATTAACAACAGGTTTTTTGAAAAATTCAACAATTAGTCGCCGGGGCTTCAGTGGTTGGAAACAATTTTTTTTGAAAATTTTTATAATTTCAATATAATAGTTAACAACTTTTGTAAAGCAATTAATAACAGATTTTTTGATAAATTCAAAAATAGTATTTTTACAACTTTAATAATACCATTAACAAGTTCCAAGCAATTAATAACAGATTTTTTGATAAATTCAAAAAATAGTATTTTTACAACTTTAATAATATCAGTAACAAGTTCCATAACTCTATTAACAATTTATATATAGTGTTTAACAACATGTTTTCTTAAAAATTCAAAAAATAGCATTTTTGTAACTTTAACAACTACTTTTTTTAAAAAAAAAATTATAATTTCAGTATAGCGATTAATAACTTTTATAATGTTATTAACAATTTCAGTATATCAATTAACAATAAGTTTTTCAAAAAATTCAATTTACAACTTCAGTAATATCATTAACAAATTCCATAACTTTATTAACAACTTTGATATAACATTTAACAATAGGTTTTTTTAAAAAATCAAAAAAATAGCATTTTTATAACTTTAACAACTACTTATTTTTGAAAATTTTTACAACTTCAGTTTAACAGTTAATACCTTTTATAATTCTATTAACAACTTTGATATAGCAGTTAACAACAGGTTTTTCGAGAAATTCAACAAATAGCATTTTGACAACTTCAATAATACCGTTAACGAACTCAAAAACCTATTGTTAACCATTATACTGAAATTCTAAAAAAAATTAAAAAAATTGTTTCCCATCACCGGAGCAATTGTTGAATTTCTCGAAAAACTTGTTGTTAATTGATATACGGGAGTTGTTAATAGCGTTATAAAAGTTGTTAACTGTTATACTGAAGTTGTAAAGATTTTTAAAAAAATTGTTTCTGGTCGCCAGAGCTCCGACAACTAAATATTGAATTTCCTGAAAAACCTGTTGTTAATTGATATACTGAAGTTGTTAATAGCGTTATAAGAGTTGTTAACTGTTTGTAAAAATTTTCAAAAAAATTGTTTTCGACCGCGGGAGTTTGTTGAATTTTCCAAAAAACCTGTTGTTAACTGCTATACTAAAGTTGTTAACTGCTATAGCGTTACAAAACTGGTTAACTATTATACTGAAGTTGTAAAAATTTTCAAAAAAAATTCTTTTTGACCGCGAGAACTCCGGTGACCAATTGTTCGCCGACCACCGGAGTTCCGGCCACTGGCTGGCCAGTGAGGACTCTGGTATTTTAAAAACAATAAATAAAATGAAGGGCAATTTGGTCTTTTCATTTGCCAAGATAATGCCAGTTTGGTCTTATATGATCAAATTGGGATTATGCAAGTTCGGACATTCTGGTCATCCCCAAATTAACATGTCATTTTTTTGTCTTTTTCCCTGATAAGAAAACCACGAAAGTTCTAATTTCTCCCAACCCGCAGTCCGTACAACCCCTTAACTTGTACGTATATCGATGCGAAATATATTAGTTGAACTTGTCACAGAGATCGGCTAATTCGCCAGATCTCAAAGCTTTTTGCCTTATGATGCATTTGCTTGTGAGAAATGGATGTAAAGGGCAAAAAAAACAAAAAAAAGAGGTTAACCCGAGAAATTGATACGAATTCTTAGTCTTTGGCAAAAATTTGTATTGTTGCTTCATCTTTAGACTTACTTTAGTTACTAAAATCTAGTAATTAAATTAAAATTTAGAAAAATTAATTGTTTAATTTCTAAACTCATATGACTCACTTCCTCAAATTTCGGTCATTTCATTATTTAATCTCTACATTTTTTATAAATAAAAAAAATAATCTTTTAAGGGAGTTATAAAATATAATGACCAGTCTTTATTAGAAAATATATGCACATTTAATACTTAACAAAGCTTCTAATAAAAAGATACCTGTGCATAAAAAATAAAAATAAAAACTTAAGAGACCAATAAATTAAATGGTTACAACTTTTAGGTTTTGAAATAAATCAAATCAAAAGTATGAAAATTTAATGATTGATTTTTCCGTAAATTTTGTTTGCTTCCGCAAAATATACATACTTTTTATTTGGAGTACAAGTACTTGCTCCCCTTTTTGGTAGTACAAGAAACTTCGGGGCTGCATGAGCGCTCGAACATATTTTACTTTGAACTAGAGATCACAAGTCAATTCCCGATTTCTCCCCGCAGGGCTTACAACAATCAAATAATAACTAGTAACATATATCAATGGAGGGACAAGAATATACGTACGTAACACATGCTGGATATCAAATAGACCTCATCTCTACCGAGCGACTGGTACAGACAGTTTACATTACACTTTCCGGATCCAGAAAGCTGCCATCTTGGGAATGAAATACTAGCATTTGTATACACCAGAGGGCTCTGCGTTCTGAACAATCCACGGATGTTCCAGAAGCTTGTGTAATGGTAGACGTTGAGAGGAATCCTTCACCAGCATCTGTTGCCGACAAGTAGCAAAGGGAAAAATGCTCAGACAAAGTGATTGACAAAAATATGTTGAGAGGGAAAAGCGTGAGAGCACAAAAAAGGAGACCTGGCTGATGAGGTCCTTTGCAGCAGAGGACACAATTGGTTTGGGAGGAAACTTGAGATCCACTTGGATTATTCTGCAAAATATGATCAGAATGTCCAGATGCTTAACAATGAAAGACATCATAATATCAATTTGATTCCTTCCACATTCATCATATAATTTAATTAGTCATCATGTGAAAACAAAGACCTAGTAGGATTATCTAGGTCCCACGGATAATGCAAATGCTAGTTTAGATTCTCATGCTTACCTTCTGTATGTCTCAGAATGTTCTTTAGCCTCAAAAGGAGGGACTCCATATAGAAACTCATAACACAGGACGCCAAGGCTCCATATATCAACGCTTGCATCATGTTCTACACTCTCCACTGTTGAAGCATCAAAATAAGAAAATTAGGAGTTACATCGGAAAAAATGATGCTTGTAATGATAAAAATGGATGAAAAATATAAATCAACAAACGCATTGATACATACCCATTTCAGGAGGAAGATAATCTAGTGTGCCACACATGGTCCGCCTGCGGTTAAATGTGTGCACCGACCACCCAAAGTCTGCAATTTTCAGTTCACCCTGACAAATAACGTGATCAGCACAAGATAAACAAAACAAAACAAAACAAAAGAAAGAAAGAAAGAAACAACAGTCTAGATAAACACACCTGGGCGCCAATAAGAAGGTTCTCAGGTTTAATGTCTCTATGTATTACATGCTTTCCATGGCAATATATGAGGGCTCGGGCCAATGAAGCAACATACTGCTCAAATCACAAACAAAAACCATAACTAAACAACGTTTAAAAGACAAAAAGAATCAACAGCAAAACAGTTAATGATGTCTTCTGACAATAGCATTCTCCTCATCATTTATCACACATGATGGCGCGAGTATGCATTCTGTACTCTATAGCACTGAAGTTGGACGAGTTATCAAACTAGTTCCAGTTTTGTACACTTGATTCAATTCAAATTAAGAAAAATAAAACTTAAGTTAGTAGACCGCATAAATTCGTCAACAAAAACTCCACAGGGGAGGAACGATATAGAAAGGATAAGCGCAGTTGCATGACATGTACTCACAGTAGCTGCACGTCTTTCACTGAAATATTTGCATTTCTGTAATTCCTTGTAAAGTTCACCTTTTGGGGCGTACTCTAAAATCAAATAAACGCGTTTCTGCAGGAAAGTAGTATGATAGACAATATGTTAATACGCAGCGTTATCTCCCCTTCTCAGCAAAACACAGAAGGAAGAAGAGGAACCTGATCATAAAAGTATCCATAAAGGCGTAAAATGTTGGGATGTCGCAGATGACTTTGGATTTCAACTTCTCGCCTAAGTTGATGCTCAACTTGGGACTGTTGCAATTGGCTCTTGAAGAGGACTTTCAGAGCAACAATGTGATTACTCTGTTTCCGATGCACATATTTCATCAAATTAATTAATTACACAGACAAAACAAAGAAATAGAAAAGGTGAATTTTCACAACTATTGCATAAAAAATGTAATGGGAAAAAAAGTGACTATATTAGATTGATATGAAGGGTTTTGCATGGTAAAATGAAATGTGTGTTTTACAAAGACATATACCCCACATAAACATTGCCCAGGCGACTGGGCTTAGCTCAAGTGAACCGAACCCTGAGGGATGGCAAAAAGCGAAAAAATCGATGACTTGTGTATAAAGGTAATGTGAAAAAAATTATAGGCCAAACTGATACACAGACACCCCTGTGAAACGAATAAACTAATTCAATGTAGCAGAGATCTGATTTAACCATTACCAGACATAATAACCCAATATTTCTTTCGAAAAAAAGGCAACTATAACCTCAAGTGAAGTGAACCCTGAGGGATGGCAAAAAGCGAAAAAATCAATGACTTGTATATACAGGTAATGCGAAAAAATTTATAGGCCAAACTGATACACAAACACCTCTGTGAAACGAATAAGCTAATTCAATGTAGCAGAGATCTGATTTAACCATTACCAGACATAATAACCCGATATTTCTTCCAAAAAAAGGCAACAGTTAGAATGCCAATCAAAGTAAGAAAAACTTACTCTCTTTTCTCTGGCCAAATAGACATGACCAAATTTTCCCCTTCCAAGAGGCTTTCCAATATCAAAGTCGTTGAGGGTCCACCTTCTATTCTCCACAGCAGAAGCCTCAGAAGAAGCCTGAAATTGAAGTAAGAAAAAAGAAGAGTTAAGACGAACACGCATCTCATATGCGAGTGCAAGATCTTGTCGCAAATGGCTACTATACAAATTCGGAATTCAGGAGGAGCCCAAGGCTTCGATTGGACCACCCTGATTTGAAATTCCTATTCCTAACTAGTTTAAAATTTAAATTCAGGGGAAAGGACACTCTTAAGAAGAATGAAAAAAACAGAAGAGAAGCAAGATTTGACGTCTTCGACAAATATAATTCCACGATTCACGAATTCTTTACGCTCTTTGTTAATAACCGGAGGTTCCAGAATCGCATTGACAATTTCAGATATCTTTTGTCTTTCTCTATTTCCAAGTCGGACATTACAATCAATGCATCCCATAGAAGAATTAAAAACACCTGTAACAATATCTACGACCTTGAATCGGAAACCCTAGGTTCTGGATTCGTCAATGCGATGGAGAAATCGACTATTATAAGATGGGAGATAGAGAGAAAAATGTCATATCATATTATCTTACGGACTACCTTGTCATAAGATGGGGGCTGAGGCTGAGTCTCTGCTGCAATCGCCATGAGTTCGCGACGGACCGAGAATTACGATTCGGAGAAGAGAGATGAAACGAATAGGAGCTTGCAAGGACCGGCCGGAAAGGGAGAATTATTCAATGAGCTTTACAACGGTCGAGTGCTGATTATCCGCCACGTGGTCCAATACCGCTCAAAACATTTTTCAAATGTTCCCTTACGTTACCCCAAAAAAAAAAACAAATAAAAGAAGAAAGACTGAAAGAGGAGCGTCTTACGAGATCTGAGTTTTTAAACTCGGAAGTCATTGATTAGAAGCCAAACACTTCTTGATATGCAAAATAAGTATGGAAAAAAAAAATCTTAATTTACGTAAAATTATTTTTTAAAAGTATTTTTTGTCCAAACAAAATAGCCTTTAAGTTTCAAGTATTAACACTAATCTCAAAATGGATTATGCACCTTTTGGCTTTGAGCAAGGGTTTTTCCCCAAAACAAAAAA